>NC_079416.1:9754643-9777143 GCF_026213295.1 Gadus chalcogrammus | reverse complement strand
CCCCTGTGGCTATTTCCTACGTTTACAGCTTGGTTTGGACCGGTACAAACTGAGTAACCTCTTATAACCATGGTTATATCATACTTGGATGTTTTGGCAGGGCATCAAACACATTCCCACTGCAATATGCCCCAATGTTGTGTTTATTAGACTCTGGACTTGTAGTAAATGACAGCCTTGAAGGAGTCCCCACAGTGCTCAGCTGTTATTTATACGAACCAAAGCAGAACCACAGTACATTTTAATGCTGAGGTTCAACCGCCAAACAGGTGGATGACATTTCAACATTAGGGTAAAGCCTGTTCTTCCATCTAAGCCTACTGTATATTTTCATAAAATAAGAAAGAAAAACAACAAAAGCAACAACAACAAAGGCAAGCACCAACAAATGAGCTAATTTGATGTGCAAACACAAGAGGTTTGGAAGAGCCATGTGTTTTTTCCTCCATCGATATTTTCCATTTTCGAAACTCTGAAACATCCTCTGTTTGCTCCAAAAAGAACAAATCACCCAAGCCATGAAATGTTGATGAGCTAAATGAACCGGGCCCTTATTTACCATACAAAGAGGTTCATTAGGGAATCAATCCCGTTTGAGGTGGCAGGCACCTGCCTTCTGCAGGCCCCCCTTATTGCATTTATTTACTCTCTCTTAAATTATTTTTTGGTCCTTAGTTGACAAAGATAAATGGGGAGATTAATATATATTGGAGTAATCTAGACGCTTTGAAGAGGGAGGATATGGAGGGGAGAGCCTGGATGGTATTTCCCTCAGGTAACCAAACACAGGCCTACTGGATTAGCGCTCATTTGCCGTAAGGCTTAGCCATGATCCTAAGCCATTAGCAGAACATGGTTTGATAAAAAATGTACAGGCAGGACGAGGAACCAAGGAGCTTCTTTAATTGCGTTTGGTTGATTAAAATTCAAAGAAGTTCCCTATTGCACATTGAGAAATATGGAAGGTATTACGAACAAAGACAACGACCACACATTATTCTAACTGGAATGGATGAGTGTTTATTTTTATATTAAACCATTTTAAATAGTCTGTTTCAAAATAGATTATCTTCTGACAATTAAAGAATAAAACACCATTTATACCTCTTTTTAAATTTTGGGATTAACAAAGTAGAAGCCTAGGTCATTTTAAACCTTCATTTATGGACAAAGGTATCTTTTCAAACATTAAACGAATAAGTTACATTTAGATAATATTTTCAATAGGCATAATTATTAACGTAAAAATAATGTGTCGCAGCAATCATAACAGTATTGTTATAAACATAAATAGATATCTGGTCAATGTTCAACTTTACACAAATAGAGAAATATAGGCCTAAAATATGTTTTCATATAATCAGTAGGCTGTTCAAAAGCATTATTATAACGTCATAATTATATTTAAAATGGGATTGAGCCTAGACAAATGTAGATGATTTGTTTAAGTGTACAAAACAGTGCACTGGATACATTGACTCATGTATTATTCTTGTTTTGACACTCTTATTGAACACTAGATGGCGCCACGGATCAGGGAAGCCTCTGGCGCGTTGTTAAACTGATGGTTTAAAAACCAGGCAACAACCAAACGTCCACCAAATCCATCAACGTTTGTAGTTAAACAGAAATACATATCTAGCTAGTTTCCGGTAATATGAGGCAGAGTCTACATTGTAGTTCTACTGATCCACTCGCGTCCGAAAGGTCCTCCATTCTCCTCCTGAACTTTGTGGTAGGCCTGATCCTCAACCCTCGACTTTTCAGTGTAAAAAGCGAGGTGCTATAAAAGCGCTCGGCAGCCGGTGATAAAGAGTCCTCACGGCGAGCAGGTGGTGGCATGTAACGACTCCTTGATAGAACCAGTGAGTTATAGCTTTATTGCCCTTCATATCCCCTTCATATCTGCCTGTGTTTTAGCTACGGCCAGGTAAAGCCAGCTGTCGGAACAACGATAAGACAAGCCGGGGCCACCACGGCTCATGTGTACGTTATTGATAATGACTAGGATAAAGGAGTATCAATACAGGGTGCTCGTCGTTTACAATGTAGCCCTTTTAAAATACACACGAGTTTTATCAGTTATTGAAAAACTGCTTTAGTTTATGATGGCCATGTGGCTATTCCAAACGTGTCCTCTGGGGGGCAGCGTTGCTTGCTACAATGTGAACCGCGGTATTTTGTATGGTGTGGAACATGTCATATCAGCCTCAGACAACGCAAATAGGAAATGCATTGCTCTTCTTTATCACAATTAAACATATCCAATAGACTGCAGAGGATAATGACTCTCGGTAATCAACATCGCCACTGTCAATATTGCATAGCCATTCTTACTCTTTATTTATTATTTTTGTTAAAGCTTGGATAGATAAGTAGTTAAATAAAAACGGGGTCTGAACGGATTATTTAACCATGTTTTTCTGCAAAAGAAAATCCATGGCTGATCAACAGCTTTCTTCAATAGGCTGCACCTCCCCCTTTCAAAGTGTGATATTAAAGTTAGAGGATCTTTGAGCAAACAGCCTCTTCATGACAGCGAGGTGAGTGGCTCCAGTCATTCCAATCCAGACAACTCACCAAACAAACACTGCTAACAGCAGAGGTGCTGAGACCACTACAATAGAATGGCTGCTGTTCGAGGTTTGTGTTTTATTGCACACCGTTGACATAAGCACGTATTGCAGTGTGATATAAGACAGATACAATATAATTACAAGATATATTATTATGTACTGCATATTACCTACTCAACACACAGAAGAAGAAGAAGAAGAAGAAGAAGAAGAAGAAGAAGAAGAAGAAGAAGAAGAAGAAGAAGAAGAAGAAGAAGAAGAAGAAGAAGAAGAAGAAGAAGAAGAAGAAGAAGAAGAAGAAGAAGAAGAAGAAGAAGAAGAAGAAGAAGAAGAAGAAGAAGAAGAAGAAGAAGAATGCTCAAGCCTACTGGACAAGACGACCAGACGTTTGGTGTGAACGTGGAACATGCTGCCAGGTATAAGCAGTGAATGAGGCCCATGATCAGCCTATCAGTCAAGAATTTATTCCTCTCGTCACTTGTGGAATTAAGAAACACTTTGTGTTGTTACAACCGCCAGGAAGGTGTAAGACAGAAGGTGTATGTCTCCTCGCTGGGATCCAGCCCCTTTCAGCACCTAGGGCTCAACTCGTTGTCTGAACCTGATCAAGACTCCCACCTTCACAGTACAGAGGTAGTCCTTTTCTCACCCACCCCCAATTCCCTGCCTACCGCCGACCAAACTTGACAGCTTTGGTATTGTATCTCCTCTGATTTTACGTGGACGTTATTTTTCCTGTACAATTCTTTCTATAGATATGTGAAAGTCGATGACTGATTGTGTTAACAACGTGTTACCCATCCCACAAATCTCGTTATTTTCTGAGGTATGACACTTTAAAGGATTGCTCGGAGGCCTGCCCCAGTATACTGGTGTTTCTAGTGGGGGAAAACCAAATCACAATAACATAATGATCAAAAGGCACAGATGTAGCGAGGTCATGCAAGTTATCATGTAATGTAGGGTTAGGGTTATTGTTAAGTGTGTGTGTGTGTGTGTGTGTGTGTGTGTGTGTGTGTGTGTGTGTGTGTGTGTGTGTGTGTGTGTGTGTGTACATGCGTGTGCTATATGTGTATGTGTGCGTGTGTGTGTGTGTGTATTTATACATACAAATGTAGATGGAGTCACCATTAAGGGGTCAGAGTGTATTGTATACACCATCCGTGCAGATACACACACGCACACCAGTCAATTCAACGTGTGAACACTTTACATATTTACATTTGGTTTGAACCAACACGAGACATTGAAATCATGTAATGTGTAATGTCGCTGAGAAAATGTACGATAATGCAAACACAAAACAAAATGTAGGCCTATCCGTTTTTGTATTTTCTTCAGTGCTTTGTTTGAACCTGCTGGCCAAACTCAGGCCCTTTGCCAGCAGCCAATGGGAGGGCGGCATCCATTTAATTCGCAATGTCATTTTCTTAGAGCCCATAAGCGGAGGTTTCTGGGCTCAATTCAAACAGCCCAGCCAAATTAGCAGTCAAATGAGCACCTACATCTGCCTAATACGTTAACGTCGCAAACATTTTCCCAGTGACTATAAAGAAAAGACTAGACCGCAGATGTAAATGGCCCTCTTTTCATTTACCTGATCTAAGACGGTTTCACCATACCGATGACTATTGTGAGCAATAGGAAAATATCATTCACAGAATTATTATTTATTTCCATATGGCATAACAATGATAATAGGTCTATAAGCCCGTACAGATGGTACAAGAAACGGCGGTTAGGTTAGGTAGGCTGTTGTTGGGTGATGGGCTTCGGAAACACACGCCACTAAGGTCAATACTGTGGTCATCTCCGACATGCGAATCGAGGCAACCGATTTTAACTGTCATACTGGTGTCGTGTGGTTTCCACCAATGAGAAGCCATCTCAATTGGACAGCCACCATTTTGTTCATTCGCAAGCTTCAGCGTATAGCTCAAAAACATTGTTCTCCTGATGAACTGATGCAAGATCCTTGGGTAAAAATCTCACACCGCTATTCAAATGTGCACACACGCAAAATACTTGTTTTAAAAGTAGACATAATAGCCATTCTCTGACCAAAATAGCTGAAAACGTTGCTCAATTTGCAATGTTTTGGTTGGGTTTCTCTTCTCAGTGGTAAAGTGGGCCTGGCTCTCAGCCATGTGTGACTGGGGCACTTACTGGCTCAAGCTAATGACCCTAATTGGGAAAGTGGGTTCCGTTTCAGGGTCACTGGCAAACTGACTGGCATGTGTGGAATGTGACGGGTGGCACTCTTCCTTTGTGTGGACCACCCCATCAATTCACTGCAAGGCAGCGCACCTTCACTCTGGTTCCCCCATTCCTATTCAGAGATAGAAACACACACACTGAAGCAGGCTATTTTGGGAATAAATAGTTTTCTGTGCTCACTAGTGCATATGGATATGAAGCACTCATTGACGTTTAATTTTAGACTCCCATAGCCGGTTTTGACTCAACATAGCCTGTAGTTCCACATTTTAAACATGTCCAATATTTAATATTTGATATCTTGAAGTGCGGGGGGAACTCTGAGGACAGCCCATTAGCCGTGTGTGGATTGTCACGTGGGAAAGACAAAAGCCAATCGGGAGCAACGCTAACCTGTAATCACAGTGGAATCCATGGTGGCCTGAGTGTGATGGATTTGCTTAATAATGGAGACCTACTCACACTGCAACATGAGAAGTCAATTTTTCCACCGTCCCCAGGACTTCGTCTATTGTGCTTTAGTTGTTCTTGAGGATGTCCGCCATGTTTTCTTATAATGAAGAGACTTTTTTGATCGTAAGATGGCAATTGTGATTTGCGTATGGGATTTGAGAATCAGGACTTGGTTGCTTGGGAATGGAATCGATTAGTGTGTGGTGTGCTGTTATGTCCATACACCTAGTGACCAAAAGACCAAAACATTTAAATGTATCTTCATCTATCCTTAGTTGTCTGGTTTCTAAATTTTTTTTATCTTTCGTCTGGTGCGTGCCAGGCATTGCTGTGCACACACCATCCAGCCACACAGGCCTTTGTATTGTTTTCTTGGCAAACTTTGTTTTGTTTTCTTTCATGATTCAGGACGTTGATGAACTGCATTCAAAATATTCTGCCATCTAAACTTTCTCACACTTGAGAAAGTTTCTTCTTTCTTGAGCACTTTCTTCTTGCCTAAAAGCTGTTACAATGTTCAAAGTTGTCTCCGGCATGGGAAACCTAACTGGGACGTTTGAGCTCATTCAGCTCACCTCTGGCTGCATGATGTCACTCCAATGCGGTCCCGTGGCTTTGTCACATAGCTGGCTATGGCACCGAAGGCTTTGTGCCTTGTTGCTCAGGGAGTGGAGGGCTATCCTATTTGTTATCGTTGCTGTAATCAGGTTTTTTCCCAATACTGTGTGGGTTGGAGTTCAGGCGCACTCACAGAGAAACAGGCCTAAAGTGGCCAAGGCGTGCCTTTCACAGATCCAACCCCACTCTGCAGCTCCCACCCGATTCTTTCGGCATCACACCGTCCATTAATCAGGTGTTTGATGTGGTCGCTCCCTGTGTTGTGCTCCACACCCTGCCAGCCGTCATGAAAGCCTCCCTTGTTGCTGCTCTCGCAGTGAAACCTCCGCTTGGGAACGTGCGTGCTTGGATTCACTTCGACCCAGACGTTGAGCAAAAGGTTCAGACAGGCGTGTTTCTGGCGAGTTTGCCATCAATTCGAGACAATGTGTATGTTTTACAAGTTTGCGTTCCCTCTCATATAAAAGTTTACTTTTATATAGCTCTTGAAGGGAGTTTGACTGAAGATAACAATGGCAATGAAAGAATGTGAGGGACATATATGAGCGTCTTTAAGATACTGTCTCATATCTTTCGGCTCTTGTACTTTTATCTTCAGGTTGGTACGGTTTGAGCCATCTCGGCATCGAGGCTGGGCTTTTATTCGCTAGCAGTCCTCCCCTGCACATGACTTCACTCTTATAACACACCCATGCACCACGCGGTGATACGAGTTTTGGAATCACAAAGGCGTGAATGCGTACAAAACAGAAAAAACTGCTGTGCGTCTGTGATCTTCAGTGGCTGCGGCGTACCCATTGAGCACTGCATGCGAGGCGGGCTACTGTCTGCCACCTGCAGCCCTGTGGTGGAGCCCTGTGGTGGAGCCCTGCGGTGTGACTCTGATGTGGCTTGGCTAATACCTGCACTATGGGGCCTCTCCTCCCTAGACTCCGCCGTGCCCCGTACCTTGGTGAAGAAAGAAATCGAATAAAAAGGCTCAGATCTGCAGACATTCAGTCTGAAAGACATGATTCGGGGGGTGTAATATGGAATAAATTGAGTCTTGCCGCTATTCAGGGGACAGATGTTCTTGTTTTTACTGTGGTGATGACAACACCGAAGGGGAAAGGTACAACTCAGGAGGAACGCATTGAAGGAACATTGGTGGTTTGTTGTAAACCACCAAACCATTCATTTGACAACATCTCCAGCCGTTATATGGGACCATTGCCACCCTCCTAGCTCGCTTATCTCCACCATACCTTGATTACATGGCGTTTCAATTCTATGATGGTTTTTCTACTGGTGCTCAATTAAAGCTGCTGACAGACATCGGTATGAGACACGCGCACTCAGCTATGTGTGACGACAGCCCCGGCCCAGATACATCTAGTGCGGAGGGAGAGGAGAAAGGGAAAGGCAGAGAGAGAGAGAGAGAGAGAGAGAGAGAGAGAGAGAGAGAGAGAGAGAGAGAGAGAGAGAGAGAGAGAGAGAGAGAGAGAGAGAGAGAGGCGGTTGGTGCCGGCTTGGTGAGTCAAGCTTAGAGACAGAGTCTGCTGAGTGACAAATCAAACGCCCACTGACAGACCACTCTGGGGCTCCACATACACTGGCCCACTCCTCTTCACAGGTGGTCTCCCTCTCAACACACACA
Organism: Gadus chalcogrammus; assembly: GCF_026213295.1. Taxonomy (NCBI): domain Eukaryota; kingdom Metazoa; phylum Chordata; class Actinopteri; order Gadiformes; family Gadidae; genus Gadus; species Gadus chalcogrammus. The sequence goes on along the minus strand of NC_079416.1, from coordinate 9,769,643 downwards.
CACACACACATGCACGGACACACACACACACACACACACACACACACACACACACACACACACACACACACACACAAGTCCACAAAACATTAATGGCCAAAGGAGGCTGAACTCAGACACAACCATCAACATATAATCTCTATTCCACTGAATCAATGGATGGATTCACAGTAGTCTTAGCAATAGTAAGAAAGCACAGTCACACACGTCATTACATTTTGTAACGATAAGGTTTGCCCTGCGCGTGACCTTGCCCGTTGCAACAGAGCAAGTCACTCTCTGACCTCTTCTGCATCACGCTCAGACACTTGATTAATGGGCTCTGAGATGAACCCTGCATGGCTGGCTTCTCTGTTGATCCTTCAGGGGAGCGGCCGTTGATTGTCCCTCACTGAATTGATGATACCTCAAGGAAGGAGGAAGGTAAAAAAGAAAAAAAAAAGCAAGTGTGCCACAGAGACTTGCTAAACGTCTTTATGTGTGGCCTTTTTCTGTCATTCAGGTCATTCACACTCAAACAATAACCCTCTACTTCTCTCTCTCTCTCTCTCTCCCTCTCTCTGTCTCTCTCTGTCTCTCTCTGTCTCTCTCTCTCTTTGTCTCTCTCTGTATCTCTCTCTCCCTCTCTCTCTCTAACTCTCTCTCTCTACCTCTCCCTCTCTCTCTCTCTCTCTCTCTCTCTCTCTCTCTCTCTCTCTCTCTCTCTCTCTCTCTCTCTCTCTCTCTCTCTCACTCTGACACACATTCATATACTCAGGGAACAAAGGGAAACTACTTTGTGTTGTCACTCACCGTTCTAGTTTACCTTGATAACTTTGGCATACTGTCAAACTTTATTCTATAACGAGCCATGTTTGCACAGCAAGGAATCCCAAAGAGAGATCTATTTGCACATTTCTTAGCGCCTGTGCAAATAAATGCATTACATAAACTCTTTCTGTATTTGTTTGTCAACATCAGGAGATGACGTGCTGAGCAAATATACTCTAGTGTGGTCACAGAGGGTGGGATGAGGGTGGGGGGGCTGGGTAACCATTTGATAATGCCACATATGGATGTGCAGTTTATACTGGATAAGGTTTATCGTCTTACTGAAGCTTGTGGAATCTAGTCATTTTTTCCCAATCTATACTCAATTTTAAAGTTGTTGAAAAAACAAGGCTACATGTATCTCAGCAGAGGAAACTGGAGCAGTCACGTACTCTTTCTGCTGCCACGGTTACCATTTGTGTTATTCATTAATGATTAATAACAAACACAATTTTGCAACTCCGGTGATGTCATTTTAGGTGAGTAATGTGCAAAAGAAAAACTGCTGATGTAAACAGTAAAACATATGGATATGAAGCTATTTACCTGCAATGCTGATGCAAAGTTAGTTGATCCATTTGAATCCAGCGCAAAAACATTAAACTATTTAAACTTCGACAGAAGAGACAGAGAGCATCCACAAAGTATTCTCAGTAGAGAGATGAGTTATCTCTGTCTTTGGGCTTTTAAAGCAATCAAGTATTTGAGGCATGCCTGCCATTTATTCATCACTTTAAAAAAGTTAATTTAATATTAATACCACAGATGTATTTCATTTGTTGGCACACCGTTGGCATTATAAGTCTCAGTTTCGCTGCCATCCTAAAAAAAACCATTTGCATCCCCAAATAGGAAATGCTTTGTCACGGCTAGCATGTCATAAACCGCCTCAAAAGTGGCCGCCTGTCGCCCGCCTGCCCTCCTCTTCCTCTACCTCGGGAGACGGGGATTACGAAGGCCCTCGGGAGGGCCCGACTGTATAGGAGGCGTATGAATGACATGCGGCGATACACGACAGACGGGGAGGCTCGCCTCTCGATGCCAGTAAAGCCCTCCCGTCTCCCTGCAGGGACCGGGGGCGTCAGGCGGTGCGGCTCCACAACGGGGCCGGCGCAGACGAAGGCCTGGTCAAGGCCTAAGCTATAGAAGCCCTGACATCTGGGTTTGCGCTGTGTCTCGCCGCCAACCTGCTCCCCAGTCTGGCAGCTATATGCACTTCATTATTACGCCTTAATGCCATCATCCCTCCTTCTTGAATCGCAGTCAAAATCCAGCCCTAATATAGGCAGGCGGGGCGGGGGGGGTGGGCGTGGGGGGCTATTGCCAATATAGTCCTACAGTCCCGAGGAAGCCTATGTGTAGAGCCACCCATGGATATCAATAGACGAGATATAAGAGAGTGAAATGATAACCTTTCATGGCGTTGCCCTTCGAAGAGGTAAGGGTACAGTGTTTATTGCATGGATGACTGTTAGCATAACGTTATGATGAGACAACAAAGGCAGGCTCCATCGTGTTGAGGGAAAAACGCACAGCAGGTGGTAGAGAAAGCTGTGACAGAACCCCTGATTTGTGCAGAATTGTGTTGCTTAAAGGATATGGCCACCAGATGCCCATTTGGATGAAAACTGAGGTTTCAGTCTAATCTGTTGTACACGGAAGCCAAAAACGTGTCTGTGCGGTGGGAAACGGGAGATACTTTGGCCTAAATATTCGTCCACATTTTTTTTGTATTTCTAAACGCATATCATTAACTTTGGATTTATAGATTCCAATGTCCAATATTCAAAAGTAGTTTTCATTTCACGTTGAGGTCCATTGCCCCAAATTCTGTTCTCCACCCATTTAATGAATTGCCATGGTGTTGCTAACAGGGCAGCAGCAATCCTAGGAACATAGCCATAGATGGCAGTGTTCTGCCTCATTTTTAGCAGCTCACCCAGTATCTAGCACATGCAGGAAAATTAATATTCATCATCTGAGTTTCTGTTGTCTTTTTAGAATACTAGCGGGTAAATCCAGCAGTAATGTTGATTTATTTTGTATAACTGTTTCGTAGTTTGTCCATGGCATTGACTATAGCTTAATTCATCATTCATCGATGACATTTAAAAAATAAAAAATCTATTCTATCATTGTTGTTTTATTTTAGAACAGCAATTCAAAATATTTTTGCAGTAAAGTATCACTTCCGTAATTACAATTTCAAATGTCCTTATAATAATGTTTTACATTGAATATGACAAAATCGTAATTATTACTGAATATGATTTTTCATAAATTTTTTCTATTTATCTATTTACATTGAATTCATATTATTTTTATTGTACTTGTAGTATTTCATGTGTTTGAAAATTTCAACATAGTACCAAATGTTACATTTCTAAGCATCCATTTTGTCATTTCATCTTGATTTAAAATCAACATTTTCAAAACATTCTCCTGCGTGATAAAAAAAAAAAGATTTGGAATACTAATTACTGCTCTTTAAAATTAAGGTTGATTGATCCCAGTTAAAACATCCTGGATTCCTCCTCCTATTTGCAGAGTTAAAGGGAGCTTTTGTTGACGAGTTCTACTTGAATAAATTGTGTTTATACAACAGTACATTTCCTTGGTCTTTTGCTCTGACTGCCGCAAGGTCGGTTTTATATTGAACTGAAATCATAAAATGACACTCGAGATAAACAGAATGTTTACCTTCCCCATGTGAGCTGAGGCTGATATGTAAATGCTGCCTTATTCTTTCATCAAATTTGCATTTACCCTCTTAACCAAACACTACATGGTTCCAGTTCAAACACGCCTAATGATGGGTGGCCCTTTATGACCGATTGCCGTATCGGCAAAAAAAATAAAAGAAGCAAAGAGCAATTTATCCCAAGAATGAAAGGGGCTAAAGCATAGTAGCTATCTGTGAGTGGCTGGCAATAATTGGATCAACTTTGCAGAGAAATGGATGTGTTTTGATGCTCTAGTGGCTAACTGGAAATCGGGTGGCTTCTGGCCTATTTATCATTCCCTCTTTTTATCTGCCGCTGCCAGACCTATCCGCAGCCTCCATTCCAGGGAGGGCTAATCAAACAACTTTTTAATAAGGCTAAACAGCATCTCCCGGGCAGGCGAGCTGCTCAGGGTGCGCAGAACACTCTGGCGTAAACCTTGAGGAGAATATCAATTAACAGGGTGACATGCTGTGCTGCTTGGAAGAATAAAAGAGAGAGTGTGACACGGACAGGAAGCTGGGGTGCGGAAACTGGGCTTGACGTTGGCGGGGTACAGAGCAGTGAGATGATCTTTTTGGCTGCGGTTGCTTATTCACACGACTTTTACTGCAAGCAATGTCAACTATTTCACATCCATCGTTTTCTATATTTTCGTAATATAGTACAGTTTTAATTGAAGCTGTCAATGCGGTCTTCTGTTATTCAAGTGGGCTTCACTATATTTGCTTAGTAGGCTACTGGAGATGTCTGTGGCCTGGATCCACAAGCCTCATGTTATGAGCTTCAGACCTTACCCTAACCCTAGCACCTGCCAGGGACCGCTGACCCTCGACACTACTGTACATGGCGGTGTCTTTTTGGTCTTGGCCTTTCAGCAATCGTACAGTACACACGGTGGTGTGTGTGTGTGTGTGTGTGTGTGTGTGTGTGTGTGTCTGAGTGTGTTGGGGGGTGTTCAAGGTCCGGTCACACATAGCAAACCCCCCCCCCCCCCCCGCTCCAACCCAGAGCATAAAACCATGACGCTCGCAGCCCTCTGCAAGCTCACCAGCTGCCGCCTGTCCGAGCGGCCATAGAGCAGTTAACAAGCTCCAAAACAAAACAGAGTGACAAAACGCAACAAAGGCCAAGAGGGAGCCTACCAGGGCTGTCCCTGTTAGCCACCAGCCCCCCCCCATCCACCACCACCACCACCACCACCACCGCAAGCAGGAAAAAAGAGGAGAAAGGAGGACCTTGATTTGAGCTCTCGCTAGGAAACTGAGGGTCCAATGCGTGGAATGTGTCTCCGTGCGTCTGCAACATCCCACCCTGCAAGTCCCCGACCACGACCCCTCTTCACCCCCCGGTCATCCATGGGGTCATCCAATTTGTCTTTGTTTCCCCCCCCCCCCCCCCCCCCCCCGCGCGCCTAAATTATGTATTTCCTCGGCGTGAAAAAAGAGCGATGCGGGGTGCCCTTGGTGGCAGAACAACAACAAGCGGACATTTTGAGTGTGCCTGTCAAAGTGCTATCTAATTGTCGCAGGGCTGCGGGGGGAGCCGGTATCTGCTCCGCGCCCGCCGCCCGCCGCCGGGCCCTGCCATTCACACAGCCCGGGGATGCCACACACATTCTGTTTGTTCTACATGAGCAAACAGATTGTAAACTGGCTGATAATTTTCGCACTGACAATGTCATTTACGGCTGTCAGCCTTTTGTCGGGCTCTGTTTGCTTTATTCAAATATGAACCGAGTGGACCTTCCCCTCCGGCGCTCACTTCTGCATTAAAATCACATCAATTCACTTCCATTTTGTCTTATCTGAAATTCATTGGAGGCAATCACTTGGTTGAATGCCCTGGCGTTGCCATGGAGACCAAAGGTCCCATGTGGACTTCAGAGGGATTTAGGAACTTGTAAGATTTAAGTCTTGAAGTACACAGTTGCTTTGTTGTGACTCCCTTTGATTTGATAGGGTGGAATTTGCCTTTTCTAACTTGGGGCTGAGGTGAAATAAATCTGGATATGCATTAGCATCCCTGGGCTGCGTTGATAAATATTCATCCGTTCTCCCCCTTTTCATTGATCTATCTCTACATTTACCAATCTCTTTACAAGGCGCTGCTCGAGCTATTTGCCTGACCCTGATCTGCATTCATATGGCGCCGTGATCCCAGCGCACCACACTGAAATTGATGTTCTATTTCCACACCGCCGATCCGCTCCATTTGTCAAGCGGCCATCTTTGTGCCGAAACTATGACGGTCGGAGTGGCAAGCCGTGCGGAGCCCCCCAGGGGTTTGCAGTGGGCAGCCCCCCCCCCCCCGGGCTGGGTGACAATAAATCCAGCTCAGCGAAACAAGGGCAGGGTGTACCGTGGGTGCTCGCCTCCCGGGGTGTCAGGCTTCCCTCCTGAAGCATCTTCCCACCCGCACACACACACCCCCCCCAACAAACCCCCCACCCCCTTTGTTCACCAAGGTCAGGGCACGAAGTGCTGAGTTATTCACATCAAACTGTCTGGCTGGAAGCGTCTGCAGATGTTACTGTTTTTGTGTTTGATTTGCCCCCCCCCCTCCCCGCTCGCTCCATTCTCTCCCTCCGGTGTCTTGTCAGCACTGGCTGCCAGGACGCTTGGCGTGTGAGTTTTTAAAAACCTGAAAAAACGTGGCCCGTGAAAGAGGAGTCGAGGCCTTGCCTTCTGCACGTGGTGAATTGGAGGTTTTTTTATTTTCCTTTGCCTTCACAGCCAAAAGTACTAAGTAAACAGTCAGAGGCAAATGGATTCATTTTTAGTTGTGCCAGGGGGTTTGTGGACAACAGAGGGCGCCTTCTTTTTGTCTTTTCGGCCATCAGTTCTAACATCTATTACCCTTCATTGTCGGCCATGACAGGCGGTTTTCAGAACTTAATGCATTACAAATATTTTCCCCACTTTCTTCAAAAGGTTTGGGACAAAGGAAATCATCTGAATAGTTTTTACATTTGAACAAACTAAAGGGTTGTCTGCATAAAAAAACAATGAACAAAGTTCATAAAATATGTTCCCTAAATGTATTGACTCATTTGCATGCCTTTAGCATGATCCTCTTTCACTTTCCGCTGTGGACAGAGCGAGCTTCAGTGGTTGGTAGGAGAATCAAAGGAATGGGAATGCTAGGATACTGTGCATTTCTTTTAGGGAACAAATGCATTGCAACGATGACCACGTCATTGTCTAAATGTCTGAATTGTTCTTTTATCACCTCCCTCAATAGTGCCTGTAGTAGTTAATTACACTAGTTTGAATGTGGTATTGTGCATATTCTTCTGCGATGTATTGTTACAAAATGTGTACAGTGTTTTCACGATGACAGGTCTAAACAAGTTGCATATTCTTCCAAACCCAAAGGCGTAATCCTTTGAAAGTGCAGGCGGTTTAGTGATGTCCAGAATTTTTGAATTCCGTACAACATTTTGTGAATTTAAGAGGTAAATAAAGATCCTCTCAACTGACAAAGTGTCACCTGGAGCATCTAAACAATCAATGCCCATTTGCAACTTGCTATTTACCTGCTGTTGACATCAATGGCAGCCCTTTAAATTAAGGTCATTTTGTCAGATATTGCATGACATTAGACGTGGCATTTGGGAAGGACAACTTGATATTGAATATAAAGTACCGACCCCAGTTTATTTTTATTCATACCCGTATTTAATACACGCGGTCAACATACAATATTGGTAAGTCACGAGTTGACTGCTTAATAGTTTATTAAAACATGTCTATATATAAACAGAATTGAACGACTTGGTTGTTTAGTTGCAAAGGATTATAAATATTAGGTAAACAAATTAACAACCACTAAAACAACAATATGTGTTTAACCGCCAAAAAACGTTTTTTTTTTTTTAAATAATTCCTCTTTCCAGGTTTGCATCACTCACTCTTGTTGTTCACATAACATTAGCCAGCCTTTAGCTGGGCTGAACTCACAAAGATTCATCTACAGGGAAAGCCTTTGACAGAGTCTTGCCGCTGCCTGTTGAGACACTATTCCGTCTGCGGAGCTGGGATTATTCTCAAATACCAGTCCCACTATGAACAAAAGAAGCTGATGATGGCAAATTAGGCCTGGGCCTTTTTCTGTGGCAGAAAAAAGGAGAATGGAAACTTCTGGAGTTGAGCAGACTTGGTGGTCCCTTGGTTATAATGATATATTTAGTAGGAGTTTACATAAAATAAAGAAGGGACTGATCAAAGAAAAAAGGAAAGACCAAGGGGGAATTCAGAATTTCACTGAAGGTATCAAATTACCGTTTATACATAAATATTTCATATGCTGCATTAAGCTCCCAACATACAAATGAAATACTATCACAGAAGGTCTCCGGTGGAAACTAGAGAGCAGCGCTGTGTTGGACACGGTATCCAAGGACATGTCTCAGTGGTACCGTTGACAAGTCTTCACCGTGCCAAGAGGGAATGGGAAATCAATGGCACTGACCTGTCCAAGCCAGTGTACCTATAGGCTGACTGGGGTCACTGTCAGGATTCATCTGGCTCAGCAGAGTACACACAAAACTTTCCAAGGTCCTTGGGGACCTTTTAACAGTATGAAGATATGTCCACCACGTCGATAGCCATCACCTCTGCTTTGTGCAACACTGCATTTTATATGCACACACAAACAACACACAGTGCACCGAGTAGACAAATCGTGTCGGGGAACTTTACGAGGAATACCGAGCAGCACAAACCCGGTCAGAGATAGAGATCTTGAGTCGTCCATTAGCTTTATCTGTCTGGTTTTCCTTCCTCCGTCTTGCAGCCCCGTTTGGCTGTGGCTGGGGCTGCCGCTAGCTGCAGCACAATTGGCCACGCCATTGATCTCATTGTGACTAAAGACACTTCATGTACCCTGAAAGGCTGCCACACAATGCGGTGACATTGATAGGGCCACACCGAGGTGGGTCTTTTTGTGCCTGCCTGTGTGTGGGGGCTCCGCCGGCGATGGGGGTTGGGGGAGACGCGCTGAGCTGACCCGCACGGGATGCTAACAAGATGCAAACAAGTAAAGGGGGCCGAGGAGGACATTAGAGGATACTTTGGGGGTCAAACTGAGAGGTTGGGCCCTTCTTTTTTTCCGTTTGTCATATTCAGGTTTTTTATTTGTCTCCAAATCAAGAATGCCTTTGTACTCTTGATGTGATAACCTTTAAACAGTTGGATTAATAACACTCAAAATACCACGTTACATGTATGATTTTCTTCTGTTTCTATATATATATCTATACAGTGAACACAGGGTGCTCCCGTGGTGTCTTAGCACTTAGTTAGTGCACTCTGCTAGAAGGGTTAGACCTCCTTTGTACATCTCCTGAAAGGGAAAGGCGGCTTGCAAAGCAGGGGTTGTCGACAAGGGTGCATTTCGTCGTTGCATACAAGTAGCATGCATGTAGCCACAGGAGAGGTCCGCCTGTGAATCTGCCCCTTTATTTAGGTAGCTAAGGAGTATCTAAACATTGCTGGATCTGACTTTGTTGCTTTAGTCCCAGGTGGAGAGGATGTCGATCTTCACACACAGGGCTTCTTCCATCTCGCACATTTCTGCTTCCCCTGCAGCAAGCCGACCCTGGCGTGTCACTGTCATTAGTGGACACTCGCTCTTTTTTTGTTTTTGTAAAGGAGTCCATTTTGATAGGATTAGGCATCGCCGGGAGCCTTGTTGTAGGAGACTTAGTTTACCAAATGTAGGAGCTTTATTGTGGCGTTTTGAAAAAGCCTGTGGCCACCCAGGTTTTGGAGATGCCAGGGATGATTCTGCAGGCAGAGCATTGCCCCAACCAACACACACACACACACACACACACACACACACACACACACACACACACACACACACACACACACACACACACACACACACACACACACACACACACACACAACCTCTGAGAACCAAGTGGATTTATTTTGATAGCTGATGACTAATTGGGCACATCATGAGCATCAAAACTAACACATCAGACGGTTTTCACGCTGAGTCAAATTAGACAAAAGGGGTTACACATTTTAGAGATGTTACTGTAGATGGTAGGTTCACAACTTCTTGGATGTTATCTGGCTGCTAATGCCACTGACATCTTTATCAAGTCTTTAAGAAAGAATATTATCAAAATAACAGCAAAGATTTAACAGCAAAGACCAATCTACAGCAGATATATTTTGCGAAAGTAGTTTGGGTGTAAAAACATGTACTGGTCATGGTAGCTTATAATTACCTATTCGTCAGACCTCGGTCTAAGCCTATCTTTTTTACACGGTTCTTACACGGCCATTCTGGGTTAGAACCGGGATTATGTTGCTATTTTACAACCAGCCTATTGTCATTTACAAGCATTAAATTCCTTTCTAGTCTGTTCACAATGGTCAGCCATCTTAGTCTTTTGGCCTAGAAGGTGTCTCTCATTAGACAATAATGGTGATCTGTTGTCCTGATTAGCATTGAATAGACTTTGATCAGCGTGTATTACCAGATTACCGTGATAGCCCACCTTTGGATTAAAACAAGGTCCCTGCTCATTGTGCTCTCTTGCTGTGAAGCAAGAATTGGGTGTGGGTTGTCTAGGGATTAGGGCCGAAGCCTCCTTTGTATGCGGGAAATACCACTTTATCAGGGAGGGCTGTCTCAGGCCGCGGGGTCCAGTACTAAGGGCTAGAGTTAGTAGGGGTGCAGGGGGCGGGGGGGGGGGGTGCTCTTTGACGGAGGCCAGCCTTCTGTGCCATGGTCTCTCTTCCAAGCCACAGCATCCTTTGTGAAGGCCCAGTGACCAGCGAGGCGCATAAGGGATGACACACCCCACACGGGCCCTGTTTACCCAGTGAAATAATCGCTCATTTCGGAATAACCGGGCCTCGGCCTGACCAGGGCTAATTGAATGGCAGCATGCCATTGGAGGCGTCGGCCCAGCTTTGCATTGCATCTCGCCTGTCAATGGTGTTTGGCTGACCCACTCAGAGGGATGGCTCCCCAGGGCCGGAATATATCATGAGGCACAGAGAGGAGTGAAGGGACATATAGAAAACATAATTAGTCATGATTCAGCCTCTGTGCTCCCCTGCTGTGATGATCCTCAGAGGTTGGAGAACGGAGGAATGTTGGATTATCCCGGACGGTTCTGTTTGTACAAGTTGTCGATATTGTGAAGCAGCGGGGATCGTCTGTGGAAAATATGTGACCTGGCGTAACCCTTTGGTGGAGATCCTAATTTCATATCGACACCGGCCATTCATAACTCCAGGGAGTGCTTGCGTTGCTCGTTTACGGGGCGACGATCCAGAGTTATTGGCAGCTTTGCAAGAGAAAGAACCATCCCTGGCCAATAAATGGGTCACTACTCTTGACATTTCTCCCAGCATGGGGCTTTTTGATATATGAAAACATGCATGGAGTGAGATCCCTAGAAAGCGGCTTTAACAGCATTATTCATTCATTCTTGTATCGGACAAGGTATCTTTTTATGTCCCCTTACCGTCGGGATAATGCAGTGAAACTGAATAGGAATCTTTGAATGAAAGTAATGGAAATCTTCCATCCAATCTTTTCTCACTGACAAGCCTTCCCTCTTTTAGGCACAGATTAGGGAGACAAAAGAGGCTGGTGCATGTGTCTCGTGCTTTGTTTGGACGTTGGTAGCTCATAGAAAATATGCCTTTAGGAATGAGTTTTTGAAGTAAGCATAGCAGAAAACATAGTAATCTTATATTCTTGAGGGCTTCCTCCTATTTTTTTGTCCCACTAAGGAACTATAGCCTTAGGCTATTATGTTTAAAAGTTGTTTTTTAGTACAAATTAAACTCCAGAAAGCCTGAATTTCCCTTATTTATTTCAACAACAAAACAAGATCATGCAACCTTGTTATCTTTTTTAAATAAGGGAAGCAGCTGTGAAATACACAAGTAGTTGTGGAATATACCGTTTATTAAATTTCATAACGTGCTTTTTGTTCTTGTAACTGTGTTATAAATGTGATATAAGATATAAATGAGCTGGTCTCCATTAAAAGCAATTCTCAAGCACAGAGGATGACATTTCAATTGAATTTTTGCGAGATTACGTCCCTCTCAGAAGTGTAAACGCGAATGTGTGCTGTTACATACTCTCAGCACATTTGAAACATACGTCCAAACACACACAGACAACACACAACACCTTACACAGGGAAACCTGAATGGCTCATATCAAGGTTCCCATCTGCTGCTGGATCAATAATTTGTGCAAGTCTCGTAGGCCTGTGTGTTTACTCTGGGCATCTGTGCCTAGCATACCAAGCCTGCACAATGTTTGAGCATGTGACTGTGTAATAATGGAAGATAGGGGGAACTAATAGCCACTGCAATATCTGTAGCTTGACCCACTGTGCCTCCCCCTAATTGATCTATAGATTAACATCAGACACATCAGTCAGGGGTTAACCTTTTCTGTTAGCTGCACTGTCTTGACTGTGGATTATCGGGCAATAGGAGAGCTGACAAAGACTGAAGCAGGATGAAGCCGTCAACAGTTTTAATTTCAGCGGTTCTGTTGAGAGGCGGTGGTGAGTTAATGAGCGAGTGGCATTGTTTAAACCAGAAATGCAAATTAAAGATCATTATTCTAAGTATCTAATTCTATTAAAAGGAATACAAGGTATAGAAATAATAAGCACATTTGGACGCAATGAATGATACATAAATATTTATCGCAAATAATTTCTTACAAATGTGGAGAGCAAAACAATATCTAGCTGATATTGACTAATCTAATAACCAATAGGTAAGCTATTGATTAAGATGTTTTTTCTTGCCTTTTTTCTTCTACGTTTTACTTTTTCGATAATATCTTTGGTGAAAAAAAATAGCTTAAACTTAATTATTTGGTCAATGTCAAAAAACGATAGATAAAAACAATAATCAAAACAATAAAAAACAATAGCACTCAAGCGGAAAGTGCAGTTCCCCCAGGCTAGCCTACTAAGGTATGAGCACAGTCCAGTCCAGCCCTTGCACGGCCCCTCCTCATTCCCTGGCCCTATACATACACTTGTTCCCGCTATGTAAACTTTGACATGTGGGTGTCAATCTCTCCCATATTTACCATGGGCTTTATCAGCCCATGATTAGTTTCCCGAGCAAATTTGGAGGTAAAAAGAAAAACAACCACTAGCACTGTGTAAGCCAACACAGCGTGTGCCACTGTTGGGCACTGCATATTTACATGGGTCCAGCTTGTTTTGCTAAGGCTTTCTCTGTAGGCATATGTCAACCAGGGGCCAGGGAAGAAGCAGGGGTTTATCAACAAGCAAAAAAGGGTACGTTCACACACGCCTGGCCGGTTTCATGTTTGTTAGCCGTGCTGCGCCTCTACTTGTACTGTAAATAGTTTAAGTGTGGTGCATGTCAACAGTAGGACTTTAAAGTGTTTGTGAAAGCCGTCAGGATACCATCAGTAAGTTTGTCCAGTCTCACTCATATAAACAGCGGAGAGGAGGCGAGAGTTCCCCTGGGTCCTCCATGGAGACGCCGTTGTGTACGATGTATATTAAAACAAGACAGATGGGCTTATTTTCATTTATTGCATTAAGGAAACAATGGCTAGTTGTGTGGGGTGGGTGGGTGGGGAGTGGTTGATTCTCCCAGATTGAACTTGATAGGATTATATTTGTGGACACTGGTCAATGACATAGGAGGATCCCTAAGTGTTTGTCTCAAACAAATGTTCCTCACTAAACGTGTACTCAAGCCAGAGTCAATTTGATTGCGGTGGCCGGCGTGAGGAGGGGCGACGCCGACCATTCCTGTAAACACGGGGCTAAGAAAGAGAAACATTTGCCATGATGGGAATAAAGCAAAGACGATAATGGCATGCAAATGTTGTCCGACTCAACAAAGCAGTTTGCTCTGGGAGACCTTGAAGGCTCCCTGTGCAACTGTGATGTCATTAGCCTTCACTGGGGACGCTTTCTGTGTTTGGAGTCAGGCGTTTGATTTTGATACGATGTTCTTATGTGTGTTGGTTTTGTCATCTGTAGCAAAATCATAAGTACTGCATGGTGAATCAGATGTATTTTCAATACAAAGTTTTCTTTTAAAAGATGGGAAAATTGTATTAATTTTTCTCTTCTGGCGGCCATTCTTGTTGATGATATGGTGAGATAATCGGGAATAATCCAGAATGCATCTGGATCCCATCAAAAATTATTAACGTTGAATCTTCAATCGTCCTCCTCTTCCTCCCATGGTACCATCGAGCAGCATCCCGTTAGCCGGTGCCGGCGCCGTGCTGTCATGGAAACGGATGGAACGCTTAGTCTCTGTTTAATAAACGCGCTCCGACCACGCCGAGGATCCCGTATTGACCACTCAGGAAGAGATTAAATGCCCGTGACATTTCCGAGGTGGAATTTGCAATTTCCCACAAATATGAGGCCGTGCGGGAGCCCGGCATGACAGCCCATAAAATCAATACAAATAACCTGAATCCCTAATACCTTGAGCCCTGTTAGCAGAGGGTTGCATTACAACTAAGACACTGGGAAGTAGGAGACACAGACCCCCCCCCCCCCCGCCCCCAGGCCGCCCCTCTCCCAGGCTGCAGTACTGACTCCTATCGACAGTCTCCAGGCCAAACACAGGCGCAATAACAATTAGGTGGGCCGCAGGCCCCGTCTCTCCTGCTCACACCTAGACGAACACACACTCGCGCGTGTATGTCAAACACACATCCATGCGCAAACACACGGGGCGTGCACACAAAATCCGAGCACAGATACACACGCACACACACACAAGCGCACTCACACAGACATTGGCCGTACACAGCTGGATTGTAACCAAAACCACATTACAAATACGGCGAATGGCATCTGTACATCATTTTTGTGTGGATGTTGATTTTGCGTTGTGTTCCTTTATACGACTTCTGAACCGGGGCATGTTGTAAGTCAAACAAGAGAGGGACATATTCACCATCAATTACGGAACTATCGCATGCCCGGGCCAGGCCAACATAAACATTGCCTTTGATATGCAGACAGTTTAAAAAGATATCATTGGGAACACATTGGCCACACCCGTGGTGAGTCATCACACCGTGTGGGATTAGCGGGTTTACCCGGGACTTAGCACAGGGGAGACACTGAAAAGAAAATAGCGCTCCGTCTTTATAACCCCCTTCTGTCTGAAGCCGGAGCCAAAAAATTGGGGGTGGGGGAGTGAGGAGGTGGGTTGCTTTTTTTCCTTTTTCTTTTTTTTTAAAAGGTGCACGGCGGCACGGTACAGTAGCTACTGGGCAGGTTGAGGCTGTCGATGGGAGCTGGCTGCTCTGTTTCTTTATTCGCTAAGCTCCCACAGAAGGCCAGGTGAGGCCGGGCAGGTGGCTCTTTTGCTGCTCACAGAGTGAGGTAGAGAGAGAGAGAGAGAGAGAGAGAGAGAGAGAGAGAGAGAGAGAGAGAGAGAGA
>NC_079416.1:9492143-9749643 GCF_026213295.1 Gadus chalcogrammus | reverse complement strand
CAGACACAAGTGCTGGAAAACGGCCATCGGAAGCAATTTGGATTTACTTTATTTAAAATGTTGGGCCCCGCTCATCACACAAGCTTTATCGGTTTTATAAATTATATTATTCTTTGGTGTTAAGGGATTTTATTTTGTTTTTTACTATATTGACTCTCACTTTCCTGTCAATCCGTTTGGCTGGTTTCACCTAAAAAATATATTCCTGTGATGGATTTGTTTCTTCCTCGTTTCCATCACAACCTCCCCTTTCTTTTCTTTTTTACTTTCATCAGTTCCCCCCCCCCCCCCTTTTCTCTCTGGTTCTTCTATTCTATCTCTTTTTTTCTCTCCTTCTCTCTGCTGATGGAAGGGATTGTCAGGGATTATTAATATGGCAGGTGAGCCAGCCCAGCTGCTACCTGAGTGAGTGTGTCTGTGTGTGTGTGTGTGTGTGTGTGTGTGTGTGTGTGTGTGTGTGTGTGTGTGTGTGTGTGTGTGTGTGTGTGTGTGTGTGTGTGTGTGTGTGTGTGTGTGTGTGTGCGAGGGTGGAGAGCGTTTCGGCAGCAGCTGTCTCACACACACGGACCCATCCACGCACATCACTCATGCATACCCTGTTTGGCACACTTTAACAAAGATATTTCAGACAAATCATATTTTTTTCGCTAGATCTTTATTGATGTTCTCGCTCATGTTCAAAGAAGCTCTACTACTAAGAAAATAAAAAAAAACACCCTTGACGCCCCTTGAAAACACACTTATATTACTTCTATCGACTGGTATCGTGTGTACTGGCTGCCTCTCACGTCGCCTGTGCAATTTCAACGCCAGCCCCTGGAACTCATAGCTCATCTATTCCCTTGTATATAAGCCCACACCTCATGATTCCTCCTATATTGTGCAGCTCCCATTGATCCGTATTGACCCGGCCCACGGTAATATAACAGAAGGAGCACGGGCCGCTCGCTGGTGGGCGGTGTGGAAAGGGAGACGTCTGGGTGAATGGATGGGGGGGGGGGGCCGGGGGTTATCGGGACAATGGGAAGGGACGCGGGCCGCGCCGGGCGGGGAGGTGTCTGGCCCCTTTCACCAGAACTCAGGCATGACTGTGGCCGGTCGCAGCAGGGCCACCTGAGCTGATTGGGTGCAGGTTCCCCCCCCCCACGACCCCCGTTTACCTGAGCGCCGCCTTTATCTCCGTGCGGAGCGGTGAATGGTGCCTAATGGGTCCGTCAGGCGGTGGACGGACGCCCGGAGAATTAAGGCGGGTGGGGGGGTGGGGGGGCTCCGACAGAAGACAAGGGGGCAGCTGATACGCTGGATGGGGGGGGGGGGGGGGGGGAGAGTTGAAACACCTTGAAACTTTTTGTGACTCTTTCATGGCGCTTACAGGTTTTGTATGTTTTTGAGAAAACTTGTTGAATTTAAAAGATTTCTGCCGATCAAAAAAGGATACAAAAATGATTTAAACAATTGTTAAATTAGTAATTACATTTTTATAGTGATTATTATACAGATCAGTATAAATTATTATTCAGATAAGTATTTATATGTATACAAAGATTAAATATTGCATGCATACATACACACATACACAAATACACACACACCTATCGTGGCCAGTTATTATAAATCCAATGTAGAACACAGCCGTTGCAAAAGAAAGAGATCCACTTCGTTTATTTTCTGCAGATGAAACCAAGGTAGAATTGACTTTTCTTTCCTTAAGGAGCAATTTTGTGTTCACGCCTTGCAGCATTGTGAGCTGTATGGCAATAACAGATGTGGTTAAAACATTATTTTGTTAAGGAAAATCCCAACATGAGTTTGATAATGCCTCACTTAAATGAAACACAATCAACGGAAAGCAATAAAAATCGAGACAGTTTTCCCTGCGCAGGTGGCTGTCTGATGGTAACGCTCCAGATAGTTTACCAGACACTACGGACAGAGTCGTCCCTTTACCGACCCAGACTGCCTGTCCCAGCCCCCATTTAGGCTTTCATATGTCTTCATAACCAACAAGATCCGGTCTCGAGGAAATCTTCCCTGTTCTTCACCGGGATTTATTATTTACCCTTTAAAAATGGTTCAATTATTTATCACAAGACGTCGAATCGTTTTGTTGTGCTGTCTTAGGCACGATCTTACACCTCTCCAGAATAACTATGGTATATACATATATATATATATATATATATATATATATATATATATATATATATATATATATATATATATATTTAATGAACAATGATCTGTTATAAACGTGATATATATTTTGAAAAAAAGACTGCATCACCACAACGCTCTGTTACTAGGGCAAAAACCTTGAGTAAAAGGCTAGCCTCTCTCTTGAATCTATAACGGGCCCCGGGGCCCCTCCCCTCAGAGCTGACGATCCCGGAATATTACTCTCTTTCTAGGTGCAGGCCCGTCAAAAGACCAGAGGTTTAAAGCGGCGCATTGGCGCTCAGAGCACACTTTGCTCTTTTCAAATTCGGCCATTGTGCCCCGGTGAGATCAAAAAGACCTTTCAACATGTGGCCGCCTTCAATGAGCTTTCATGTCTTACCTCATTACTGGAAAACTTTTCTTTGATTGAGCCGGGTTCTGAGGCGAGTTTTGCTCCGCTCCACAATAAGGGGGGGCTGGACGACTTTGGCGCGCGGGACAATGAGGACGCAACAAAGATGTTGTCTCAAATCCCTCTTGAGATGCGGGCCCCCACACTTCACAAAGCAGCCCGGTGAATTACAGTAAGACCCCTAAAAGTGAGGCTTTGTAACTCCTCTGATCAGACTCTGCTCACGGCCGGCGCGGGGTAAATCCCTGCGGTTGGCCAGAGGAAATAAGGAAAACCGGAGGGGGAGACCGAAATGGATGAATAGATCCACACCATTTTCAGTCACCTTTGCAGAATCCATAAAGATGGCAGGCTTCAGGTTTGAGGCGGTAAAACTTGACCTAAAAATGTGAAGGGGGATTTTTCCTTTTGGTTTAATTATAGTGCAGTCAACAAAAGCTTATAATCACATCTCTCTGACTTCAATAAACGACACAGTTGCTCAAAAATGTAAATGCTTTATTCTTACAATTATAACGGGGATAATCAGCGTTTTTTTTTCTTTTCTCGGCCGAACATTTCATGTCAGGGCAACCATATTTTTTTCCAATTATTTTTGGGGAAATGGAGCAAACACGGGCCGTGAGTGATTCCCTGAGTATACACAAACCTCTGAGAGACGGAGAATTGGGCTGGAAAAGCCCAGCCAGAGAGAAGTGGTGCTTCACTGATCATCAGCCCGTCTCTGAGGTAACCACTTTTGACCTCTCTCTCCCTTTCTCTCTCTCTCTTTCTCTCTCCCTCTCCTTTCTCTCCGTCTCTTGTCCCCCCCCCCCCCTTCTTTTGTGCTGTCCGTCTGTATGTCTGTCTCTCTGTCTTGCTGGGCTCCCATCTAGCTTTCTCTGCCCTCTTTTCTGCCTCTCCTTTATGAATTCATTTCCCCCTCTGGTTCATTTGAAGTGTTTTCCTGAAACACGTTTTATCGTCTTTCCACTTGTAAGAACTGCTTTATAGGTCCGGGTAATTGCATCCCACAAAAGCATATTTCCCACCAAAGTCAATATAAATATTGGAAGCGATAAACCGTGAGACCTTGGCAATGGAGAAAATTAAAAAATAAATGAACTGCACCTTTTGTGGTTTTTCCATGCAACAATTTTTTTCTATTAAGCCCACAGCCAATAAGAGCTGAGCTTTTGTTCCTGTTATCACACTTTGTTCATTTGTCTCCCGGCCGGAAAGCCATGTAAAGATAACGCATGGCTATCATCTGGATGGTCTTATCGTAAGTTGTGCGACATGCAGCACCCCCCTAGTCGCTTTTATGCCAGCCAGGCAGTAGGAAGCGATGGTTGACTTTAGTTACACATGTCCTTGCCATTAACTCCAACAAAAGAAACATGGACAAAAACAAAAACTCCAGATATTTATGAGAGTATTTTGCATGCTAAGAGGTACCGATGGGGTACCCATCACAAAATGTGTTTTATTAGCTTCCAATTCTTAAGCAGAGATCATCCAGCCCGTATATGCTTTATTTGTCACTGGGGGGGTCACTAGAATGGCCCCACTTGAAGTGAAAGACATTTTATTTTGCTTTGGAAAGTGTAAACCGGAACATCGTTAATGTGTTTGCTCTCCCACTAATCGTGATCACAGCAAACGCCATTGCCTCAAAGAAGTGCTCTGCAGTCCTCACGTTTATTTGTTTGTTTCTTTGGAGGGTGTGAGAAGTTGTGGAGCTCAGCTGTAGTGAACATTGGACTGTGTCTGGGGGGCGGGGTTTGAGGAGGGGAGGGGGCAGACTCTCCAGAAGGGAGGCTTTGGCTTTATGCGAGAGCTAGGAAGCTAGCAAACAAGTTAGCTAGCACTGCAGCGTTCGGGGGTCGGGTGTGTGGCTGGTGGTGGCGGGGCGGGGGGAGGGGGGAAGGGGGGTGCGGCGGGGATTCATTTAGCCAGGCATAGCTGCTCTTGTTTGTGGTTGTCCCTGACAGCATCGCCAACGCCGCTCCAAAGCACCTGTGTTTGCTCACTAGCTTTCCCCCAATCTGCTCGAAAAATGCTGTGAGCATGTCACATGGCGGCAAGATAGCCCGGGCACCATGGGAATACAAAAGCCGGGGCTTTTAGAACAGTTAATCATTAATGGAGGCCTCTCTTTTGTTCCCATTCAGCTCCACACTGACAGAGGCTTTGATATTTCATATTGCAGCCAGGTACGTCAAACAGGAAAGTGCCTTTTAAGGTCCGAGTAGTGTGTTGAAAGTAGACGGTGGGCCGCCATTGAAAAGTTTCCATCGAATCAAAGCCCCGCACATCTGTAGAGGATAAGAAGAACACACAAGGTTAAGCTCTCTCTTTATATTAGTTCCTTTTGAAAACATCTTGCAGGAATATCGTCACAAAGTTATTGATTGGGCTCTATAACATAATTGAGTCAAGCTGCCGCATAGTGCAGCGTGCATTTTAATACACATTAAAATGCAGTTTCATACATTTTTATTAACCCAGTTTCCCAAAAAATGACCATAAACTGAACAAGTCTTTAAAGCCAAGAACAAGTCAACTCGGCCCATAATTAATTAACAGTCCCCGGACCTGGAGTTTACCCTCCATCTTGAACTGTTAATGAAAGTACGAGACTCATTTCACGCCTGTCAAAGAAGGCTTTAGGACAAAAAAAAAAGGCAGTGCATGAACTCGCTCTCACAAAGCAGGGCCGCATTTATCTTAAGGGGAAATTAAGTTTACACAGGCCCATTCTTGTAACCCGGTAAAAGGGCCCAAGACAAACTCTTATCTCTCCTTCACCTCGGCATGCCAATGGTTCTTTATTGAAACTCAGTCTTGACCCCACCCTCACCCCCGGAAAGCTAACAAGTACTGTAAGGGATCTGGAGAGGGGACGGTGGGACCACAAACATTTAGAGCTGAAGAAACGCAGAACAAGAGCCGGCAAAGTGGGCACTCAGCGCAGGATGCTCTGTGCTCGGCAGGTCAATCATTAACACGGCGCATTTAGCCATATCTGCTCTCCTCTGCGGCCCGTCTGGAGATAGATGAAGGTTGTGGTGCCGTGGAGTGGAGCGAGAGACTCCCACTCACTATGTGCTTTGGCAAACACAGGCAGGTTTGCTTTATGTTTCTGTATAGTTCTCAGAATAACTCTCAGGGTTGAATCTCAGGGTTAGAAAACCTGCTCAAGGGCTGATTACCTCGGATCGTTTCACGATACGATATATGCCAGCGATTAAAAGATGCAATTTGCTGCAAAATCTGTACTTTGTACTACAGCAGCAAATATTTAACAACAACTGAAAATAGTAATATTGAGACATAGTTGTTGAAATAGTTTATATAGTATATTATAGAATTGTAGTATGGTATAGTAGATTCAAATTACACACAAAACGTTTAAACATTGTATTCAGGACAATGTTCTCCAATGTATTGTGCTCAGACAGGTCAAAATATTACCCAAAACAGTACCAAAACATGTCGATATATATTTTTCAATTACAAAAGCTCCCTTATACAGGGCTATCAAAGGACTTTTAGAACCGTCCATGTGGTGCGGGTCATATGTGAACACCACGTTGCTATAAATCACGTGCGGCTTGACGTCCACCGCCGTGCGTTTATTTGCTAACCCTGGTCACAGACGATAAGAGCCATGGCTGTCCTCAAACCGCAGCCCACCGTCATCTTTCTCACAACCCATTTTTTTTCTTTTCACCCTCCTCCCAACACACTGAACACAGGGCAGCCCACAACAAGTGGAGGACAAAGAGTCCAAAACATAGGTGCCGATAAATCCTCCTGCCTCGGCCATAAGGAAATAAATTAGCCTGACTTGAGTCAAAAGGATGGGCTTAACAACTGTATGCTTTAAACAAAGGTTCCTGTTTCAGTAGAGAAGGTGGCTGATGGATGGCTTGGCAAACATAGTTGACATACCTGGGCCATGCCATCGGCCGGTCACAACCTGGGACTGAGAGGTGCACTTTGTCTGTGTGAGTCAGTGTGCATGTGTGTGTGTAAGTTTGTGTTTGTGTTTCTGTGTGAGTCAGTTTGTGTTTGTGTGTGTGTGTGTTTCTGAGTCAGTTAGCCACATGAAATGGCATCAACGCAACCCCCCACAATAACAAACGTCATCATCGAATACGATGGATAGCCATAAGCAAGTAAGTAAGAGTCAGTTTGTGTGTGTGTGTGTGTGTGTGTGTGTGTGTGTGTGTGTGTGTGTGTGTGTGTGTGTGTGTGTGTGTGTGTGTGTGTGTGTGTGTGTGTGTGTGTGTGTGTGTGTGTGTGTGTGTGTGTGTGGGCGGGCGGGCGGGCGGGCGGGCGGGCGGGCGGGCGGGCGGGCGGGCGGGCGGGCGGGCGGGCGGGCGGGCGTGCGTGCGTGCGTGTGTGTGTGTGCGAGAGAGAGTTTCAGTGTGTATGCGTGTGTGTGTGTACGTGTATGCTTCTGATTGCATGTTTGTGTGCACGCACATGAAGTTGAATATGCATTGTGTGTGCGTGTGTGTGTGCTCGTCTAAGCCGCCTCTGAGCAGGCCTATGCACACGCACGCGCGCCACTGTGTGCATTGCATCCGTGTCCGTCTGTGAGCATGCATACATGCATGCATGCTTGGTTGTTATGGCTGTGAGCCTCATTCGTATGTTTTCGGACCTTCCCTGGCTATGTGTGCACCGCTGGGGGAATCCTCCCTCCGTCGAGCAGTTTGTAAGAGACACAGCCTCCATGAATCCCCTCCGTCCATGTATTGGATATGCAGTCCTGCCAGGACGCCGTCGATCTGTCCTCAGGGAGCCCGCATCTCAAAACACTCAAACAGTCTGGGTGTGCCGATAAGCACTGGGCTGGAATTATATTCCCAAAATCCCACATCCTGGTAGAGCGTGCTTCCATTGCATTTTAAAACACATCTACTTGTGTGTGTGTGTGTGTGTGTGTGTGTGTGTGTGTGTGTGTGTGTGTGTGTGTGTGTGTGTGTGTGTGTGTGTGTGTGTGTGTGTGTGTGTGTGTGTGTGTGTTTGTGTGTGTGTGTGTGGGGGGGTGTGTGTGGGGGGGTGTGTGTGGGCAGGGGGTGGGGTTGGGGGTCTGAAAGTCTGTCCCCGGTAGTCTCGCAAATCAGACTTTAGATTAACATCTTTCGTCTGATGGCAGATGAGCTCAAATCTGGGTGAGCGGGGCGCTACCTTTTCGCTCGCTTCAAATGTAGTTCCACCAATCGTGTGGCTGGGGGGCGGGGATCTGTGGACTGGCGACACACGGGTTAGGTCTCTACTGGAGACAACCTGACCGGCGCAACCACAACAAATGTCATACAGCTGACCGTAAATCTGGGATCCAGGTATCCCTTTGTCGGTGTCCCTCCATGGCCGACAGCAAGCGGAAACTCGGCCAGCACTGGTAGACTAAACTTTTTCCCGTATAGCTGGCGGGAAGAGAAGCTAAACGACCTGGACGGACACCAAGGCCCTTAGACAAAGGGTCGGTAAAGGTTTCAAATACAACCTTGTTAAAAACATAGGAAGACGTTTTTAAAAACGGTATTCGTCTGCAATGCAGCCTTCCCGATGTAGAAATACATGAGTTAAAAACTTAGTTTGAAACCTCCATCCTGCAGTGGAGAATGAGTTCTTCTTTGGAAGAATATATCGGTAAGAAAACAGGGACAACTGTGGAAGTCCGCCCCTGAGCAGCTACAGCACGGGCAAACCTCCGGGTCCGAGATCCGTCCCCAGAAACGGCCTTAGAAAAGCATTTACCGATGACTCTCACTGTAATGAGTATGTTAATTATTAAGGATATTATTATTATAGATTATTAATATATAATATAATTACATCCATTATTAATAATTGGAGTTACCTTTTTTGTTAGATTAAAGATTCAATATTGAGATCACACAATGTAAACAATAATGTGGATGAAATGGGAGTATGCGCTGGGTACTGGGTGCAGTCCCACAGTCAGTGGGAGCGTGGGAGACTGGCGTCCTGGCGTCAGAGGTGAGCCCTCGACGCAGGACAGCCAGGAATGTGGAGCGGACTCGCCTAGCCCCTTCAAGCATGTGTGTCAGAGGTGTTTACAGGGTGCTGACATCCATGCATTGGCAAGGAAAGGTCATTTGAAGGAAGACTATGTCGGATTGAGTCGTTTTTACTGCTAAATGGTGGACGATTAATTGAGGGACAGATTATGTATTGTGAATTAGGTAAATAGTGTATTAAAATACAAATTTATATTGTTTTCAAAGATATTTGTATGTATTTTTTTTATGCTATTTTTTAATAGAAACATTTGAAGTATAACAATTTGTTTACTGGTTTTAAGAAAAGCCTTAAATCGGTTTTATTAAAACAGTCATTTCAATTTCATAATTAACCCTAATCTATATTAATGACTTGCTTTCCTCCCTTTAAACACAACTATAATTGTACATGTTTGCATTGGATTCAGTATTTTAATGCTAATTAATTACACACAATTATGATTGTGTAACCAATTCATATTAATATTGTTAGAAGGCTTTTTGTAATTCTGTACAATATAATTATCATTTTCTTTAATAAAATTATATTATTTTGTTGTTTTCTTAAGCAAGAAACTTAAATCTTATCATAATGTTTTATTTTGTTGTTTGCTTGAACAAGAAACTTAAATCCTTTAATACTTTTAGAAATAATAGTTAATTTGGCCTATTTCATCCCGTGGCAATACTCTATTTAAATATTAACAGGCAATCAATGTTTATTAATAATAAAATAACAATGTTTATCAATAATAATGGCACAAAGAAGGTGTTAGAATTTTTTCTAGTTTGTATTTGTTGAAATTAAGGAAGGCCTAAAATAAAATAAACAAGTTAAACCTTCACCTGTTGTTTTACAAATGATGGAGCATTATGTTGTTTGTGCTTTTTCGAGAAATGTGAGCATGCTTCTCCAAGCTTTTAAAATGCTGTCATTGGGTTTGTATTTATATTGTGCACTTTATTTGACAGAAAATGTTTTACTCCTGATATACTTAATAATAACATTTGGTTTGGTTTCATTTAATTTTCATTATTTGGTTAAAAATTTTACCAGACAAGCTGTAAAAGGGAGTGATAGTTACCCTTATTTTACACAGGCAAATTTCTCAAAAACAACCTAAAGACAATCGATTCCACTAAACTCGTTTTTAAGAATGAATCATTTTGCATGTCTACACGACTGACTTTCTCAAAGTGTTTCCGTCTTTCTTGCCGGTGTGGACACGAAATATCCAGTTGCCTATACTGACCTCAGGCTGAACCTGTAAAATATGGGCACTCTATATTAACAGTAATTACAACCTTCCTAATAACGTCAGCATTGCTGTTGCAAACACAAGGGCCATTGACTCACTTTACTTTACTGAGGAGGTACCATTTCCTCTGAACAGTTTGCCTGAAGGCTAACCACAAGCCTGTCAATCCATCTTCCTGACTGACAGGTCGTACCTATGACCACCCACTGAGCGCCATGGACATGGAAATGCCCTGGTCACAGTCTCTCAACCTTAAAATTGCAACAAGGTCACAAAACACATTAAGTGCCGCATCACATCTACAACACAGCTTCATGAAATCCACATGGAGCACCTTAAAAAATCCTTTTACCGGCCAGAATGCTACAGGTTTCCACAAAACTGATAGCGCCTGAGGTAATGGGAGGTGTGTTGTAAGTTTCCTATGACTCACAGGTTGTTCTCCACCCTTAAATGCCCGCAGATTGTAGGTTGTAGTGAACTTAAAAACCAAGTCCTCTCAACTCATAAATTACACGGCCGTAGACAACCTTAAGCGGTGTTGAAATGGCTCGAACCCTTTTCTCCGCTTTTTTTCACTGCTGGCGGGGCGTGAAGCTGGGAGCACCACCCAGAAGACTGCCCTGGCTCTCCCAGGCCACGCAATAGCAGAGCTATTCATCCTGCCCCACCTGATCTTTGACACGTTGGCTACGACGGTGGAAGCAGGTTAGAGGTGGAAACAAACTCCTATTGTTTCTGGAGAAGAACAAGGCATTGCACCCGGAGGATTTAATATCTATTTTTTATGATGATAAAGACAAAAACTTTTCATTAGAGACGATGTATGATTTCATATAAAGAACCGCTTTCCAGGAACGTGGCTTATCCCATCCTCTCCTGCAACAGCATCTCAGTTTAAAATATGTTTTCATAGATTAAGGGCTTAGTCGTTGAGTTGTTGTGAAATTGTACAAAGGCTGTCTGATTAAAATCAATGCCACTTGAAATCTGTGTATGTCTATAAAATGTGTAAATGTATATAATGTATAGATTTATTTATAGTTTTATCTGACCTTTTGTTCGTTTTTTTATTTTTAGTAAGTAGTAAAGTGATAGCTTTTCCATGGAACCAAATTCTTAGTTTTGTTTTTCACTCTGTTTATAATGGCACACGACTAGTAGAAATCAACCAGGAGCCTTTGCAGAGGGGGATGGGTTTATGTGTGTGTCTTTGTGTGTGTATTTGTTTGTGTGTTTGTGTCTGCATGCACTTATTGGTTTGCTGTCTATTCAAACATGCCTTTAGACATTATCATTACATCTCATTAATATCTATTTTTATATATTCCCGAGTCATCTTTTACATCGAGTCGAAACAGCAAGTCAACGCGAGTCACAATACAAACACCATAGTGAGAATAGGGCTTCATTACAACCAGAACAAAGTCAACCTAAATCCAAATGCAAACCGACAAAACCAAAACAAAGAGGGCACAATATGGAGCCATGCCTTCACTAGAGCCACTACAACCCGCCGTGTTTGCTTGCTCTTCTGACTGGAGTTGTCATTAGGTCATATAAACGCCACATCTCATTTCTTCTTCAAGTGCCTTCTCCCAACAGTATTCCACTCCGGGGCCGCCACTCTCAGAGTGTTCTGCCATCGGTAGCTTAAAATGGCGGCGTTTTACTATTTACCACACGTTGGGCTTTGCTCTACCACCCAATTTCAATCCTGGCCTTCTTTCTTTGTCCTTTTTTCCTTTCTAGAAGCGTCCCTGCTCTCTACCAATGAGATGCTAAAGCGACGGCACATGCAAAGAGCCCTCTGGTATCGTAATCGCACTCTGTGCTTGACTTGTGCTGCTCTTCCTTCAGAAGAAAGGAAGGGTCAGGCGCTGTTCCCCTCCCCGTCCTCCAGCCTGGCCTTTCATGTTAAAGCGATTGGGCCCCGGACCCCGTAAACGAGCGCACATGCGTAGGTGACCGAAGATGCGTACTCCGATAACCTGCTCGGCCGACAACAACGGCGTAGCATCCTTCGATAAATGACCATACAGTATGGGCGGGTATTGAAAGGGGGGGAATTAAAAAGTATAGGGCAGCTGGCCTCTTATCTGGCCTGGGGAAGGAGAAAACAGCCAACAAAGGGAGGCCTAGCACTAAGAGGCTTGATGCATGGGAAAGCCATGGGCCAGCCATTGTGGCTGCCCTTCTGCTGAGCAAATAGTCCAAACTGTTCATTCCCCATCTCCCATTCTCTCGCCGGTACATTGTTTGTGTCCTTGCATTTCATTCTGACTGGGGAAGATTGCTCTCAGGGCCAGTGAGCAAACAGTCCAGAAAAGAGCCGGCTATCTCCTGCCGTTCCCAGGAGAACTAGCATTTTTATTTCAGCTCCAAGCTGTCAAAGGATTGGAGAGTTTATGTCAGGATCCTGAATTAATTGCTTTAAGCCTTGGGGCCGATGCCGGCGTTTCTTTTTTTTTTAGCACCAAATGTTCGGTAAAATGTTTCCTACCAAATTATACAGCCGCCACCAATGCCACTCCCAGTCGCCAAACATTTGGTAGTGGATACATACAAGATGAGATTGTGCGACACAAATGATGCCTTTAGTTGTTGTGACAGCACAATGGTATGAATAGTGATGGGCTGTAACACGGCTGTCCAGGATTTGGTAGAATGAAGGCAAACAGAAAACTTTTGTGCGTGTGTGTGTGTGTGTGTGTGTGTGTGTGTGTGTGTGTGTGTGTGTGTGTGTGTGTGTGTGTGTGTGTGTGTGTGCCTTTCCTCAAGCTCTCCACAACAGTAGGTAGATACACGAGCCAAGCTTGGCAGATAAATATGTAGGCTTACAGATGCGTCAATAAACCATAGCTTTTAGGGACATTTGGTGGACCAGGCTTTACGGCCACCAAACCAATCCACCAAACTGCCAAACTTACTTCAGAACAGTCTGCCATCCTCAGATGCCTCCCTCGCCACCTTTTACTTTTACAAACTTTAGATACTGCTTCTTAAATTTGCGTCAACAACCGCGGCAAATATATGCAAAATGTGTTTCCGCAGCCAAGTTAACAAAAAACATAGGGCGGACAACCACTCCTTTTCAGACAGCCTTGAAACAGAATCCATGTAAGGAAGATGCAACTTTACTGGTTAAATTGTGATATTGCTGTATTTCCTCTGAATATAAAAAAATATATTCTAACGTTACACAGGACACATTTGGGTCGCAGACAGCACTCCCTCTCGTACGCCTCCTCAGAACGCAGAGACATAGTGTCATCGCGCTAGTGGTGAATGAGCAGGTGGTATTTTTCATTTCCCGTCTATCAGCACACAAGCACTGGCAATGAAACACACAAGTTCTCACAGTTCTGTCAGTACCAATTTTTACAGAGACACGCGTCAATAACTGCTGCTCGAGCCGCCATCTGGACCTTTATACAAATACTTATATTTGCATTTAAAAGACACCGGTAATGCTTCACTGTGGCACAATCGTGTTTGTATAGATTAGTCCTTTAGCAAACTATCTTTGAATAAACGGAACTATAATAATAACATAAAGCGGTCAGAACCCTGATCACAACATCATAAACAAAATTCACTGCAGCTGACATGCAAACCTTAGTTTGCATGCGATGGATACATGAAGTTTTATTTGCATCAATATACAGACGCAACTGTTTCCGACATTGTGACCGCAAGTCATGTGAAGTCTATCAAATCCCAATACATTTCATTACTGTGCCCTTAAAAGATTCCTAGAAATACTTGATGCATGACAATTGAATCTGCCATACAATTTAGATTTTATTCTCTATCATGTTGTATCATTGTAACGGTGCATCGTTGTGGCGATAATAACAATAAATCTTCCTGTTGACTCCTTAATCTGAACGGATATTAAATGGCAGTGGCTGCATGCGGCTCTGTCACTGTGGTGCAGGCGAGGGTTAAATAGTGTGTATCAAGGGACCACTCGGCGTCGGTGGAACCTCGCCGCCCTCATCCCTCACCATAATCTGCTCAACAGCCCTTTCGACACCATCCCCCCGATCCTTCAACCGAGCCTCAGCCTCTCCATGATGAACGACATTGCCATTTATATAGGATTAAAATGGGGATTAATTTGATTCAAGTCCGGCTATGGGAATTAATTAGAGGGCTGACAGTGGTGATACCCGTTGGGTGCAATGTAATTTGAATGGCCCCCATGGAAAAATATGTGGGGGACATGGGGAGGGATGGGGGGGGGGGATGGAAGTCTTTAAAACAGAAGGGGTTGCTGTTCGACCACTTAACTCCTGCTTTATTGGCTCTTGTACAAGGACCCCTCATGGCTGTTGATTGGTTGTGATCGGATTTATTGTGGCCTGTCATTTAGGGCGTGTGGTGCAACAAGCAGGGAAGTGATGTAAATGACAAATTCTCACCTGAAACCATGATGAATGCCATAACCAAAGAAACAAAGACTGACATATAGAGAGGACCTAGTAAAAAAAAAAGGCCATCCCTAAACCTCAACCATAGCCATAATCTGCATGGATCACGGAACCGTTCTCGACACTCGCATAACCATGGGGCAGAACAAACACCAGTTCCTCACACTGATTTGGCTCTCGCTCACGCGGTATTAAAATGAGCACATTATTTGAATGTCAGTGATTCTCATGAATGTTGAAAGGGCATATCTATTGCGACCATTCCTGACAAGCAGCCCCGTTGTAAAAGGAAAGGCATTAAATTCAACTCTAACGCAGATTACAGAATTCACCTCTGCATAACACCATTCTGGCATTCAGTAAATTGGACAAGTGCCGCTGTGAAATAGCCTATCACACCGCCGCTGTCTGCATAGAGGGAACATGTGCAGGACAAAATATTGCGTAGTTTGTTATTCCGACGACCACACTGGGGCCGCGCAGGCTTGTTTGCATTGGCTGGGCTAGGAGATTGGATCGGGGGTTTAAATGAATCACTGGCGGACCATGTTTATAGGTTTCATTAACTTTTAATGACTTGAGTGTCCTTCGCCATGATTGGCTGGCGTGGCCCTGCCCCGGCTTCCCGGAGCCGTTTGAAAGGAGGGAAAGGGTGGGATATTGGAAGGAAGCTGGCGTCGGCGCTGTGGACATGTGCCGCTGAATGTTCCCTGCCACCGCGGAGGGTAGGGGTCAGACAGGGGCTGTGGCACTGTGTTATTCACGCAGGCGCAGCACGCCTCAAGGGGAATCACACAGGAGGAGGACACCGCGCGCATCACCTGATCACCTGATCGGGGCCTGGCAGGGGCTGCTGCCGTATGGCGGGATGTCAAAGGCTAGCAGAGTACGTTCACATTTACATTCAGGGCGTTTAGAAGAGGTTTTATCCAAAGCGAACTGACAATAGGTACATCGTCATAAGAAAGTGAAAGAGATGTCATGGAAAACTTATGAACAAAATGCATGCATATAATTTGTTTGTGTGTGTGTGTGTGCTATCTGTGTGCGTGTACGTGTGCTTCTTATACATACTAACGCCCAACATGCAAATACCAACATACGGCACAAGAAAGGGAGAAACATGTTATTCTGTCAGCCCTAGCCAATTGCTAATTTCCTGTTTGGTGCATCTTTCATCTTGATGGGGCGGAAAGAGCACTTTCCTGCATGGTTGATCATACGTGTATTATCTCCTGATGATCGTCACGTTCCTTCTAAGGGGCTGATCTTGTCCTGTGCGCGGGTGGCTCAGCCTCACTGCCACACACCAGGGGAATGACACCCGGCCTCTCCCCTCATCCATTTGATCTGTCGCTGATCGATACCGAGACGGAGCACCCGGGCTTTGGAGAGACGCTGATTTTGAATTTCCCTCTCCTCGTATTTTTCCGCCGGAGCAATCATGATCACATTTTTTATTCAGAAACAAATTGCTAGATGGAGGCTCTGTGATGAGGGGCGGGGGGGGAGGATGGAATCCTCCCTGCATGATGAATGACCTAAGCAAAGTAAACACAGACCGTCAGGTTTGCAGTGGCCCAAACCTCTAGGGGCCCAAATGTACCTTCACTAAAGGAACGGTCATTGTTGATGCAGACATAATTTTCACCTATTCCTCCTCCCCCCTCTCTCTCTCTCTGTCTCTCTCTCTCTCTCTCTGTCTCTCTCTCTCTCTCTCTCTCTCTGTCTCTCCCTCTCTCTCTCTCTCTCTCTCTCTCTCTCTCTCTCTCTCTCTCTCTCTCTCTCTCTCTATTTCCCTCCATTTCTCTGTTCCTGCTTTGTCCCTCTCCCTTTCAGCTTCATCGCTTCATGCAGTTTGAATTATGAGAAGGAATCTCACAGAGTCGTGTCATAGGAGTTCAGACACATCACAGCCAGTGGCCGCATTCCCACCTTGCCTGCACTCCCATCAAAATAATACAGCAAACACACACCCAGGCCTGGTATACAAACAATTCAAAGAACCGATGCTCTTAGATAAATGATCTTAGAGAAATCGAAATTAGACATAGACCTAGGATAATTTTCATATATAATAATGATTATTTAATCCAAATAATTTGAAAGAAAGACATACAAAATAAATATATATAATAATACCACAACCAAGTAACCATTGTTAAGCAGAGAAAATTGCATTGGTTCACACTCAGGGCTAGGCCTACAATATATTTAAAAGATAAATAATAAATCATAATTTACTCTTTTACAATACACTTTTTCTAATGTTCAAGCTAAATAATTATGGCTTCCCATGTAATGCTGTTTTATAAAGATTTGAACTGTTTACATCTTTTATGTTAACAGAGTCATGTATACCTATACATATAAATATATATATATATATATATATATATATATATATATATATATTATTAATTACTTTTTCAAATAGCCTTCACATAACCTGGATAATCGTCGTATCGTTTGTTGAATCTAAAACTGCTGAATAAAGAAATTAGTCCTAACTCTGGGAATAGGCTATGCAATAAAAACATAGCAAATAACCTGCTTTATTTGTTATTAGCTCTTGCGGTAGGATACAAAGTTCAATGCTTGCCGGGTATTAATTAAAAACAATTTAAATGAAATGTATAGGCTATTAAAGCCTTAATCGTTACAGAAACACTGCTACTTCCTACCAGAGAAGGGTCATGGAAAAAACACATTTTCCCTAACTCTAATGAAAGGTACTACGTAATGATATTATTTTAACAAGGCCTATAAATCACTTTGATCATATAACTGTCCACAACTAGTTGTACCCTATGCCACAGGGAGGCAAACGTCTTCGTTAATTGACGCAGGGTGGTTGGACACGCTGCGTGTAAACCGTGACTGCCTAACTGCTGAGAAACCATGGGTGGCTTTGAGATTTGACTTTGTTGTCCCTTAATATACTGTGGGATAGCAGCTTCCCTTGCTAAGATATGGGATTAGGAGTATCTCTGGTGAAAGAGGAGTTAAGTCGCGCTACTGTGGACGGTCCCACCCCTGCAATAGGCTGGGACAGAATTACAGCTCGTTCGCCTGGTGTCCCGCCATCACCCGGGAGACCGCGCGCTACTTGGGTGTTCCAGCAGGCTTCACACAGCCACCACTAGTGGTGCAAGCACACACGGGCTTATCGGCTCCTGACATCCATTGAAGAGACAGAAATGGCCATAACTTAGCAAAAAGCCTAGATCGGGCCTGTCCATATATTTGGAAACAATGATTAGTTTAATCAATTAATTAAATTTAGCGTAATTTGCATGCATTATCAAAAAATGTAAATTTCCCTTGATATTTTAACGTATAAATCGACGACTAGGCCTAACTAAAGGCCTCAGTCGTGTGCATTTCAGCAACGATGCTATCAATAATGTTTCAAGCGCATAGCTTTAGTCGCTTTCCCAGGCGGCTTTCTGCATATGCAAGCCTTCATTGTGTTCCTGGGAGAAACGAAGAAAGATCGAAATGTCGGTCCCTTAATTAACAAATATGCAAATAAGATGACTTTTGAGATATACAGGGAAATCAGGTTAGCGGAGTAAAGGGATCAACAAGCCAGGCCAGCCCTCATTCTGTTGCCATAACAACAAACGAGCTTGCTTGAAGTTGAGACTGTGCCCAAAGACACATACAACTTTTATCTGGTCCTGTTCTAGCAACCCAGAAGTAGACCCGGCGGGCACACATGTGGGCCCGTGCACGTTAGGCCACCCCAACTAAGTCTAGCTTGAAAGGGGGCCCACATTTCACTTTATTTCTATAAGATCCCCTTAGAGGCACATAGGCCTATGTCAGTCTTGGTTTTCCTAGGCCTATATCTTATTAAAGAAAGGCAGAAGTTGGAGTTATTCATGACTGGCCCTCACAGATGTGCCGTGTTCTCTCTGCCCTTTTGGGCGTCCGGTGCAGATTGGGGTTGGTTGAATTTGAACCTGCAAAGGTCCAAAAGGCCATTCCCATTTCGCTCGGCACTGGAGGGGGTCTTGGCCGAGGTAATCCCATCTATCGGCGGATCGGGTGCAGAGCAAAGTCGGGATGCACTTGTTTAATCAAGTGAATTAAGCATGCCCAGGGCTTTCATTATTCTATGTTTTGATTGATCCCTTAACTGCACGATTCTTGCGCGAAAAAAAACATTAGCATTGAAATGAAATAGCGTTAAATAGCATCTTAATAGCGGTTGCCAAAAAAGGATGGCCTACATCAACAGCAAAAACAAAAGTTAGAATAGGAAAATAGTAACATATGAATGATTATGTAATATGATTATTAAAGTCATAATATTAATGCATTATATTAATAGCCTACATGTCTATGAATATTTGTAATAATCGAATCTTAATAATAGGCCTAATAATAATAATAATAGGCCTAATAATAATAAAAATATATAAATATAATAATAATATAATAATAAAAACAATATTAATAATACAATAATCCCAAAAAAGACAACGGCTCTAAAAAGAGGCCAGATTTACAGGAATCGAGGAAAAATCAATTTTGACAAAGGCCCATCCAAAAATAAATAAATCCACAATTAATATTGAGAGCGTTGCTTTTATCTCATTGAACTGAATACGTTCAAAGATTAGTCAATTGAAAATAAATTCTTCAAAACACAAATATTAATGCAATTGTAGCCCTATACATTTTTTTTTAAAAATGACCTCCTAAAAACGTCCATCACCCCGAATAAGCCGGTGGGGTTCGATTGATCGCAATATTGCATTTCACTGTTCAATGGATCAGCCCCGATGCCAATCAGCCGCTCAATGCGCGCCCCTTCCCTCACGGAAAAACAGAAGAAACCATAGCAGGCAATTTCCATCACAACCTGCAAATCATCTTCGCACCACCCTTTGTTGTGGAAAGCCAATAACGACGCACTCTTGACACTTTCTCAGCTCATCCTTTGGAAAGCATGCAGCATCAGTGCCGCTGCAAAGCAGGCCTACACACACTAGAAATGGCTAAATCGGAAACATATTTTAAAAACTAAAGAATAGAAATGCGTCCATACCTGTGCAAAAACAGTCGATGCTTGTTGTTGGCAAGCCACGGAAGCCCATCGGAGAGCCCCTGCCGTCTGCCTTCTGCAAAGGGCTCCAGACATCACGGCATTTATTTGAGCTCAAACTCTGTCACTGTTGACTTTAGCACAAAGCAAAGATTTCACTGCCCCGCTAGTTAAAAAAAAAATGATTATTTTACACAGATATCGATCAGTGTGCTATAAAAAAAATCAGCTTACCATTATATGTCTAAAATTAATAGAATGAATTGAATGTCTGTGTAAATTGACAGAGCTGTGAGGTCCTGAGTTTACACTTCTGCAATTTGGTGGTGCGTGTGTACTTTGCCATATACGTGGGCACGGCCTCCACTCCATTGTTTACTGGCTGTGTTTATTCGCAGATCACGGCTGTTTAAAGTACGATCTGTAAAGACGGGACTGGAGTATCAACGCATATTCAGGCCTGTGTGTGTTCAGAAGGCGAAGGAGGGGTGTGATTTGGTATACGGTCAGAAATACTTCGACGGTTTCAGGATTTCCACTGAAATAGACCACAGGGACGGGGGGGGGGGCGGGGGGGTGAGCAGGGCTGGGAATGTGGAGATTTTGATTCATTCCAGAGCTCCTCGACAACTATGTTATCTATTATGGATCAACATGGAGGGGCTCCGATTATTTTTAAATAAGGAGTAGACAATGGGACCCAATGGACTCTGAAGAGTGAAGTTAGAGCATCACATCAAGCAACCTCTGTTCTCAAATCAGCTCCCGTTCAATGAACGATTCTCTCTCGCCACGGGGGGATTTTTAGGGTGACAATGACCTAATCTTATTCACCATCAGAACTATTAGTTTGGTTGGAGTTGCGTGCGCTTGTGAGCGATTGGACGAGAGAGGTGAGAGACAGAGAAAGTGGGTGCATGTGTGTGTTTGGGTGCGCGCGTGTGTGTGTGCACGTGTGTGTGTGTGTGTGTGTGTATGTGCGTGTGCGCGCGTGCCTTCGTGTGTGCGTGTCTGTCTGTCTCTATGTGTGTGTGTGTGTGTGTGTGTGTGTGTGTGTGTGTGTGTGTGTGTGTGTGTGTGTGTGTGTGTGTGCGTGCGTGCGTGCGTGCGTGCGTGCGTGCGTGCGTGCGTGTGTGTGTGTGTGTGTGTGTCAAGAGAGCACTGGTAGACAGACTCTGGATCAGTTTTCCAGAATGCGTAACTGACCGGGCCCACTGACAGACAGACAGGCAGATTTAATTTGGGTCGTTTGAGTGAAATGTTTATTACGGTCGTCGAGCCTACTTTAGTATTATGTGTTGTTGTCATCTGAGCGACTGACCTGAGATGTCAACATAGGGATCGTTTTTCTTTCTCAGGTGATCAGTTTTGAAGTGGTTCTCGTGTGACATTGCAGACATTTCGGGCACGGATGAGCGTTTACTTACATCTTACATTACATCTAAAGTGGTGCAGAAACAAAGTTGTCTCTTCTAAATGTGAACATTTTAAATTATGTTTTGACACGCCGGCGATAGGACTTCAAGATTATTTTCCTCAAAGGGCGCATTATAAATTGCACCAAAGTAATAATAATCAAACAGTTAGCCTGGTCAGATCAAAGAGCCGTATATAGGCCTGTTTTAATTCTTAAACTAACAGTCAGAACACATGGTTATTTTGTCATTTTTGTCAAATCTTTGTCTCAGAATTATTTTTAAGACAAATTAGCCCATTATATGTAGGCCTATTGATATTTTTTTAATAATAAACCTCCCATTTATCCGTGGATGTCATTCTTTTTAAAACTGTCAGATCAGTTCATATACTAATAATAACAACAATAATACTCATAACTAATAATAATACTACATATAATACTGCTAATAATAGTATAATAATAATAATAGAGGCATATCGTATTCAGGAGAACAAAACAATAACACTTTAATATATATTTTCTGTTCTTGTCACTACAAGAATACACATATACAAGCCATAAATAGGAATTACACAAGTGATTGAAGAAATTCTGCAAGGCATTAAAATTCATTTCGAAATCAAAGTATGCAGATGTGGGCTATTATACAGCTCGTTGTTGTCTTTGGGTCCATTCCTGAAACTGACTCTTGAACAGATATTGTCACATTTTTAACATCCTTTCTTAAAATAATTAGGCTACTAACAAACTCGACTGCTAAATCAGTGAGAAACGTCAAAAATATTTCAAATACATATAATACACAAACTATATATTTTTTTACAAATTTACAAACGCTGGCAAATAGTCCATTGAAGTTGTAGGGGCCAATAGTTTATGAGGAGTTCATGATCGGCCTGGAGTAGACGCCTTGATAATAAGTAGAGTCGGGTATGGACGATGGATCCAGGCCGGCTTTTCCCGCCATGGAGCCCATGGAAAGCGCTCCTGTCATGGGGGAACCGTAGCCAGAGTAGTGCATCACCTGCTCGTAAGTCTTTAAGTCCATTTTGTGATGCTGCTGCTCGGAGGACATGAGGTTGTTGATGGAGAAGGGGTGGTTGAATGAGTAATGGTGTTCGGGCTTAAGGTGCCCGTCGTGTGCCAACACGGAGTGATGCTGGGCCATGAGATGCTGCGCCTGGGACACCGGGGAGGCTGCGTGCTCCGGGCTCAGGGCTTGGCTCTTCATGTCCGACATGGATCGCTTGTGTTCGTTAGAGGACGAGTTGGAGTGCGGAGACTCGTTTCCGTTGCAGCTCTCCGAGCTGCTGTTAGAGCCGCCTTCTGAAGCCTTGCGCCCGGACTCCTTGGGCATCTTCTTGTCGCACTTGAAGCGCTTCTGCCTTCTCAGATAGCAGCCGTTCTCGAACATGTTCCCGGAGTCGGGATGGAGGGTCCAAAACGAGCCCTTGCCGGGCTTATCCGGGGATCTGGGCACTTTGAGGAAACAATCATTAAACGACAAAGAATGGCGAATCGAGTTCTGCCAGCGCTGCTGGTTCTGTCGGTAAAATGGAAAGAGGTCCATTATCCACTGGTAGATCTCGGCCAGCGTCAGCATCTTGCTGGGAGACTGCTGGATGGCCATGGTGATGAGGGAAATGTACGAATAAGGGGGCTTAGCGTGCGTGTAGCTCCTCCGGTAGGTTTTTGGGTCTCTTGACCTGTTGATGTTCGACTGTCCGTACATGGGGCTCATGGCGTTCATGTTGTTGTAGGAAGTCAGGGCGTTCATTGACGCGGGCTGCGCCGTCATAGGGCTCATGCTGGGGCTCAGCGCGGCGCTCATGGCCGTCATGCTGGCACCCATGCCGTTCATGGCCCCGGGGCCCGGTGACATGCCGGTCATGGAGGGGCTCATGCCCGTGTTGACGTAGGACATGTTCATGGAGTTGGCCCCCATGTTGCCGGTGGGGCCCATGCCGGACATGCTCATGTAGGTGTTCATGGAGTTCATCCCGAGGCCTCCGTTCATGTTGCCAACCGAGGTGTAACACTGTGGATGGAGAGAGAGATGTCGTTAGTTTGGTTGAACATTATTCAACGAAAGCAATTGATGGATCATAATTACAATAGTAATGAATAGGCCTATGTTATGGCAGGTATTTTCACGTTTGGAATCGATGCGTAACAGGTAGGCTAAAAGCCTATTAATATAGTAATCTATTTGTGGTTCATCTGCGTATAAAACCTTGGATGTTCGTGGGCGGTTTGACCGAAGAATATCGCTTAATAAGACCGATTTGATTATGGCATAGGACACGCCAGGTTGCGCAATGCACACAGCAAATACACAATATGAATGAAAACATATCCACGGTTAGAGCAGCGCCTGTGCCCACACGTTCAATCGCCTCCAGGTCCCAAATATGTGAATCAATCCATCCAACGAAGGGCCAAATAGCTCAAATGTTGATTCAGTGTAAACAGGAGAAAAGTTTTTGTTTTTTTTACAAAGATACATATAGATTTAGTAAATTATACTCCCGAGTGAAAGTTTTCCCCCTACATGTCAAGCAACTGTGTTGGGACAGCGAGGCGCAGCGTGGAGATGGGGGAGGATTTGGAGGCGCCGCCAGTCAATATTTGATCACAAAGTTAATATTATCTCAGGGCTAATATTGAGTTGTATAAAATGGGATCGGCTTTACACGGGGAAAAAAGATATTTAAAGGTACCAACCTCGGGCTCTCCGTAGTA
Source organism: Gadus chalcogrammus (assembly GCF_026213295.1). Lineage (NCBI taxonomy): Eukaryota > Metazoa > Chordata > Actinopteri > Gadiformes > Gadidae > Gadus > Gadus chalcogrammus. The sequence continues at coordinate 9,726,138 of NC_079416.1, read as the reverse complement.
GGTGCTCCAGTCTGTATGTTCGTGTCCTTCCATTTTAACTGCTCCGAGCATCATGGAAAGCCCCGAATAGTACTGCAAAAACCCGTCTCCTCGCAGAAGAAAAAGGGCGAAACAAGTCTCTAAAAGAATGTGATGGGGTACCACAGAGTGTGCAGAGGGTCGTCGATGCTTTCCTCAGTCAAGGACCGCCGCATGTGCGTGTGTGTGTGTCTCTGTGTGTATGTGTGTGTCTTGGAGCCCCGTATACCAACGGGCGCCGAGATGCGTCTGTCGGTGACTGGAGTTGAAGTGACGTGTAGCGCCGGCGGTCTGCGCTGTGATATAGCGCCGTGCGCCAGGCAAGCCTCCAATCCCCACTTCTTCGCCTGGCCCCATTTGAATATTCTCCTCACACCTAGGCGTGAGACTCCTCAGGCTTGACCCCCCCGATTGTACACCTGCAGCGACTCAAAAGAGACAGTTTCATATGAAAAGGTTCATTATAAACTAATCTTATTGTACCATTGAGCTGGAAGGGAGAAGAACCAAAGAATATTTGCATGTGCTTTTCTTGGTGCGCTTTTCTTTTTTTCGGCTGTTCCACTTCGATGGCCTTTTTTTTATAACTGAGCAGCTTTTCCTATTAAGTAATTGTTACAAATTAAACAAAGGATATGCCAAAAATAGACCTACATGGTTTTAATTGATCATAAGACCATTTTAAGATTTCCCATGCGTGAATAAACAATAATATTTGCCCTAGGCCTATCCAACACATATAATAGACAAATATATGCTTTAGTTATTTTATTTGATTATTTTAATTTCTTAACGTTGAGTTTCTACATGCTGGGTCTCAGGTGTTTGCTCAATGGTTGCAAGGCCTAAATCATATTACAACCTACTATACATTTTGACAGTTTTTCTAATACTAGTTTTGTTGGAGAGCATATAGACCTGCACTCGTGGTTCAGTGTCAACGGACCAGTCATTAACTGCCATATTATTAATCCTCATTTGTCGAATATAATTTAGTCATAAAAAAAGTAGTGCCCAAATCCAAAGGCCTAACATTGGGTAGCTTCACATCCTTTGTCCTTAGACATTTAAGATTTAAGAGATGAGAATATTCAATTGAAACGATGAAGATAAGATATCAATTCATCTTTACATTAAGTGGACGCATATGCAGCCAGTCGTCTTAACAGTTCCAATCAAATCAAGGCCCAATACGTAATTTGATTTAACCTTTGGCCCATATTTCACAATTTAGTTAGTGATTTTAGGCCTATTATAGGCCTATACGTTTTAAATCCAATGAATAATTCAAACAAAGCTTTATAGCGCCCTCTCTCGGCCACCGTGTGATCTCTCTACATAATAGAGAAATTATTATTTCTTTACCTTTACATTTTACTCTCCTAGGGAATGGTGTTGAGATGCATGCCTAATGTTTTGTTTCCTTCACCTTATTTATATCCCCCAAAAATAGCCTCCGTCAGGAGAGCGATGATATTGAGTTGATCATCCATTGACATAGGCCCTGCAGGTCTGCCTGTCTGTTTGTATGACACAAACATCAAGGTGCAAGCTGCAAAAACAGCGCCAGCCACGTGCCAGTAGTTGTACATCTATTTGACTGCATATTTACGCAAGAGCATAACTATCAGTGTAGAGCCCCATTAGTAAGGGCGAGTAAACCCGTGGTGTTGACGAGGGACTAACACAGTCTGCTTCACTTGGAAATGAGATCAGGAACCTCTGTGTGTGTTTGGGGATCGCGGATCGCCTTGACGAGATTGTTAACTGGCCAGCGAACATATAGGCGACTTCTCTTAACGTTCGACTGTTTCAGATTAACGTTGAACCAAAAGCATGTTTGGTGATAAGTCCTATGTGGACGGACCCTTGGCTCGGAAAGTCATGAGAGGAGATGTGGGTCTGTTGCCACGAAATGAGGGCAGCAGATGCCAATGGATAACGAAAATAATAAGGAGACGGAGTCGATGCATACCCGTGTGTAATTGTATTAAATTAATCCCTAGTGGCCTGCGTTTGTCAAGAACAAAGTGTCTGTCTTATAGGCCCAAATAGCCGTGGCCCGATAAGAGATTGTGTTGTCAGACTAAAATATGTAGGACTCATGGTTTGGTTAATTATCAACCATAAACAGCGGCCTTCGCTGGTGAAGGTCACAATTTGGAATTTGGGCCAAAAACAAAAACGTGCTGATGACCTGCTGCACTACCCGCAACGACATTGGCTACATAGTCTGCTACCTTCCCGTTTATCCTGTTCATAGATGGAGTTAATTCAAGAGAGAAGAGCGGTCAGCTCAAAATAGTCATAGGTAACCGTCGGCTCAAGGAAACCGTGCAAAACATTACAAAAGACACTGACAGATCAAAGACCAGCCGAGCCATTCATTCTAGTTACATTTTGCCCTAAAAAAATAGGTATGTTGTCTTTCTAAATATATATTGATATTGGCATACACGACCAAAATTGAGTGGCATTTGATAAGAAATATATTGTCTTTCCTAAAATAAATAATTTTAGTAGAAAATTACATATCTTCTACTTAAATAAATAATTTTAGTAGAAAATCACATATTTTTGGTGGAAATTCCAGAGGTTTTAGTCTTAAGAATAGAACATAGAAATATATCTGCCCTTCTTCTCAAGAATCTCACGTTAAAAAGGTTTCACGTTTTTTTTAATGCAAAGCATAACATTGGTTTTGGTTGAACTATACCATAATTCTTTTTTTCTTTTATTTAGCTGTTTGTAAGGTTTAAACTTTCGATAATGTACTATTGATAAGATCCCTGCTTAATCCAGAATAATTGATAGACTAACTTTTCTTTGAATTATTAACCTTAATTCAACCTTCTCTGCTCGTTCTTACAAGAGAAAGGTTTCATTCATGACCTATATGATATGTCAGATTAGATATCAGGACTTGTGGGGCACATTCTAATAAGGATAAAGACAAGCCATTTCAGGGAACAGTTATATCTATCAAAACGGTTCAATGTTGTCAAAATGGTTAAATCCTGACCGACTATTAAAGGGAAACCACATCACCGCGGGCCCCGGGCCATGCGACCCTGATCCCCCAACGCTCTGGAGGTGCTAGATGTAACACGTGGTTGATCAATTAGTGTCCATGATGGACCGTGTAATGTTCCTCACGTTCCTTTACTGGTTATGACATGGGCAAATACTGAGCGATGAAATCTTAATGGGCCAATCACTTAACAGGAGGACAATGAGTGGAAATGCTCACACCTGTGCAAAGGCTGTGCTCCTAAAGTTCCTCGCTAGACCCAGCGTACCAGGACGCTCTCTGTGCCATCACAGCCCTCTGGGTCTCCGGCCTGGGATCGTTTCGGGGAGGAAGGGTTGTGGCGTGGGGTGGATCTCCAGTCCGGGAGAGAAAGGCGGATCCCTTGGTACATTCCTTCAAACACTTAGGAGTTGTTGGCAGGAATGTGTTACTTTAAGCTTCACTTTCAAAGTAAGCTTTAGGTTTTAGTTCAGTTGCTTTAGTTTCCTTCTTCCGTATGTATCTCTCTGTCACTCTATCCCAAGTCTTACAAAGCTACACATCAGGGCAAGAGGTTAAGCGCGCAATTTGTCCAAATAAAATTAATAACATGAGCGTCTGTTTTTGCCAAAAGAAAAAGGGGTGATGGTGGGTGGGGGGTGGGTGGGGGGGGTGTTTGCCGCAGTCCTGCCTGTGGTGACAGTAAACATTCCATAGCCTGGATGGAGTTTGGACTTGCCATTATCTGCCACAGCTGTGACAACGCCTGTTGGCTGCAGGTTTGTGGCCGGCCACGCTGTGTTTACCTGGAAATGAATCTGAAAGCCGCCGGACTGGGAAGGCACACAACCCGTCTAAATAAAAAAAAACTAAGAGTGGTCGTTGGGACAGGGGACGTGGTGGGAGGGCGTCCAAAAGTTATTGCGCTGCCCCCACTGGGTCAGGCGCAAACACGGGGCGTAAACGGCACTAAGGACATCCTCAAATACGCACCTTTTGATACTGACAGGAACGGGGTGAGGAATGCCATTCGATATGTTTTTATGTTGACTGTATCCATGGACGCCGCAGATTCAATACTTATCCCTTGTCATGTTAAAGGGTCGATGTGGCCCGATGCCCTCTCCGTTTGTCCGGCAAGGTGATGATGTATCTTCAGGACCACAGGAGTAGAATGTAGTTGCTGACAACCAGAGGGAGAGATAAGATCTGATGACACTAAAGTATGCAGGCAGGAAACAATGAGGAGGAGAGACAAGAATCGCGTTGAGGACTTCCATTGTTGGAAAAAAGTTCATACTTTCAAACGCCTCGAGTATCGTCGGGTTATACGAGTGCACAATTCAAAACTTTGTTGTAGAAGTTTGCATGGAATCATTGGCCTTCAAAGATTAAGAATGATCTATTATTCGCTAGCACCACCAACCTCTGCAGCGAGAGTGATTATTGATTATGTGAAGCACGGTATAACAACACTAAACTATGTATGCTGCACATGCCAAAAGAACGGATGTCACAAGGCTGCTTGTAATGCTTTAAACACTCTGTGCCACATGAATGGGATGTGTATTGGGGGCCAATAGGTTTAATATCACCAAATCAGCACATTGTCATTCATTAGTGGACCAACTGCAGAGTCAATACACATTTAATCACAGACTGGAGGCAATTAAAACAGTGGAGGCCAAGGAGTGCTATGTTAATTAAAGTGCCAGGCTCCCATGGGAAGAGCATGTCCTAAATATCACCAGCTTCAGGGCCCCACCATAATCCATGATGAGCCCAAGCCATTGGAACTCAGCTGTCGTTCCCTGTCAGCACTGATAAGAGGGCAAACTTGGCTGGATGATTAATAACTTGTGTATCATTAATATTCTTCCTAATTATTGCCGCATCACTTATGAACAAAATCTTTTGGCAGTGTTTTTCATCGTGGTTAATAACCTGACATATAAAGCAGGTTATTAAAAGACACTGTTAAGCTCAACAGATGAAATCACTTAATAGCATCCTGAATGTCGTGACATTCTAGTGGCCCTGCATCACAATATATATTACTGATGAGCATAATGCACGCGGCACTCAAATCCACTGGGCCGCATCCATCTCTCAAAGCCTTCTTAGGAAAACAGCCACATCTCAATTCTATATCTGCCGATGGCTTTTGCTCCATTTGCTTTTTCCATCATTCCCTCAGTCAGCCTCATATCTGTAGGCGTCTTATCTGTATTCCGGGATGATGGGGAATTTCAAGTTTGGGATTACCCCTGACTGCTGACCCGAACCCATCTAAGACATTGGCGTTCCAAGCACTTTCATTATCCGCACGGTCTGCTAAGCCCACTGACAAAATGTGACGCCATGAAGGAAGAAACACACATGACGTGTGTCTGAAATCCGTACAACAAACACAAAGTGCTAATTCCATACGTACAGGGCTGGAGAAATTAAAAAGAAGGATGAAATAATAGAAGCATAGCTTCATATCTGATGTGGTGCAGGGAGGAGCCCGCGGCTTATTGCGGTGAGTAGACGTCTCCTTCCTGTATGCACTAAAGGCCCATCCATATGCAGATAGCTCATTTGTAGTGTTGACACAGGACCACAGAGAAGGGCTGCCAACTCATGAGGAGCTCTGAAAGGGGGCTGTCTACGTGTCACCGCAGGAGCCCAGCGGTGAAACCGGCCTTACCAGAGCAACAACATAAGTGTCCAATCTGTGTTTGCTTACCCGTGGACACCCCTAGCAGAGTTCTGGGGCTAGGCTCGTAAATTGTGGTCTTTTTTTTTTTTACAGGCTCTGACAGCTAACAGGCCATTGGGAACAGCGACCCGGTGACGCGGCCACTCAACAGATTAGCACCTCATCAGCCTCCTGCAGCTTCCTACAAATATGCTCCCCGCCTCCCACCCGACACAATGGGGCCGCCAGCGCACCCTGGGCCCCCCCGCGGGGTCAGCCCCCCAGCCCCAGCCTGCTACAAAACTTCCTGGTCTGTTCTTTCCACGGGGGCCACAGCTGCCTGGAGGAGGCCCTCCTGTAGCCCCTGGCCCACCCCGACCCCAATTGGCAAGATGTGTGTATTTCAGGTGAGCAAATATTGCCACTTGCCTGAGAGTTCAATGGCCAGCCCTTTAAAAGGGGGGGGGGGGGGGGGGGGGGGGGGGGGGGGGGTTGCGTATTGCGCCTGCCTGCTTTGAGAGGGGGGCAACGTATGGCCCCCACACAGCAACCGGTCCATGGGACGGGTCAGCTCCCGACACAGCTGGAATCAGCAAATCAAACATACCCACGCAGCTCATCTGCATTTTCCCAGACGAATGTAAAATCAGTTCCGGTTTTCATTTCCTCCCACTGCTTCTATTTTTTATTGCTAAGTTGTTGGTTTTTATCTAGCACACACACAGCTTTGACCTCTCTCTGCAACACGCCGTCGGAGAAGCCCTTCGCCCTTCACGCCAGTTCCCATTTACAGCATAATTGCCCATCTCACCGGCGACATACCGTCTTAAAATGTTGTGACTGCTCTGAAAATAGGTACACACACTCCTCCCCAGATTCTGACTATTAGGCCGGCGGTTGGTAAACAGGCCTGGGGATTGAAAGTTGATCTTGTCGACCTCTTGTTTTCCACACCTTTGTCTCCAATACACAATGGCTGAGGTATAAATGCCCTTTGCAGTTGCATTCACTTGTCACCCGGGCCTTAATGTGGAAAAAACAGATAGGGAAAATAAATTATGGTGGCTGAGATTGCATTAGAGATTGGAGATAGGGAGTTTCTTGGGACCGTTGTCCTCCAGCAAGGGCAAAAGGGGCTGAAATAAAAACAAAAGTTCAGGCAGCAGACGCCATTGAGGTACGCTTTGAGCTGCAATGCTGCATGACAGGTGCTATAAAGTACAAATATATGAGTTTGTTGTTATCTTTAGTATACTATGCAAACACGCAATGTTGGAAGTGCAACAGAATGTGAACAATGTTTTGAATTTAAATGAAAAGGTTGTCGTGATGAAGAAAACAAAATAAATGATGTTTCGAAGATGACGAACAAAGAGACGGAGCGCCCCACCCAGGGCTCAGGGGCCGGGGAGGGGTGACATCATCCCTGGGTGGAACAGAGCGTCCGTGCCGGGCAGCTGAATGCCACACCATCAGCTTATTTTAGACCATCACACAGATAAAGGTCATACCTGCAAGATGGAGTACAAAGGGAGTTAGGAGTCGGCTGTAGGGGAGGCTGAGATAAAGGCCAAAGGCCCATTGCTTGAGCCCGCTGAGTATTAGGTTAAAAGGTGTTAGAAGATAGTGAGGACCACCTTGATTTTCTGCCACCTCCAACCCCCCCCCTCCCGCCACCCACTCGCTGTAAGTCAAACACCCCAGTGGGTGGGTGGGTGGGTGGGTGGGTGGGTTGGGGTCTGGCCTGTGTCCTGAGAGGCCTCCTGTGCCATCAGAGTGAAATGGAAGTGGTCCACGAGAACAAACAAGATCCGCCCGCATCTCTGCCCATGCCCAGACCCAACCTTGTGTGGGAGATGGAAGGGTTTCTGTCTGTTGTTCTGTTTGTTTATTTGTTTGTTTGTTTGGTCTGGCTCCCATGGATACCCAGCATGGAGGTAGAGAGGATGAGAGGGAGCATGAGCATGCAAGGCACACAGGGCCTCCCCTTGAGGGGACGAGGGACCTGCAGAGAGACTACTGAGCAAAGCTGCTCTGCAAACACGCACAGACACTCAGACCCAGCCCGCAAAGACAGATCGCGCTCTCTGATCTTTCTGTGGATGTTATTTCGGACGTATATCAAACACATCTTCAAAGCGGATGTCTGGAGTTCAAATTTGATCAGACATAATCTGTTATAACTCAGTGAGGCACTGGCATATTACAGGGTCAATTAATCAGTTCAATGTATTATAGGATCATCTTTTGTTATGTTGTCATGTCGTGACACTAACGAATGATGTTTAACTGGTACACTATTTATGATTCATCTTCATAGTGCGACATCTTCTGACCAAACAAAGAACTGCATCTAAAAGTCTGACTTCATATTCATGACTAAAACACCCCATACACATACTGTATATTATACTTTTTACTATGTTGAGTAATATATTCTTAAAAAGTACAACAATGCTTGTATGTATGCAGGTTTTACTAACTGAAAACTGACGTTTTGTATGTCGCAATATGCATATTACTTTTGAGTTTATTCAGTTTTTCACATTGTGCAGACATTGTGCTTGCCTCTATGTGACTCCTTCGATTTTAATAATCTTTGAGGAGTCTGCGTTATTAAGTACTGATGCATTTGAACAGTGGAAAATAATAAAAGTAAGTCATTTTCCTCGAAAACATATGCTGACAAAGCCACAGGCCTGAATTTTGACCCACAGAATAATGTCGTTTAGGCCCAGAAGGGGGCGGTGTTGCATATTTATTTAACCCTTCGACTCAAGACGTCGAATTTATAATACTTTAATGTAAAATATAACACTTTCTTATAAACAGCACTTATAAGTGCTTCCTACATAAGCTCATATGCAGCATTAATCAATGTCAGCTTAGTCGAAATGGTGATCGTATTTTATTCTCATTCTTTATTGAAACTAGACATGGAATTGCATCTCGTCTTTTTTAAATGAGCTGCCCCATTGGAATTAAGTATTTTTTACTCAATTAACAAACTCAATTTAAATTACAAGTTTGATCCAATCCAAAACAGTACAAGTGTAATAAATAATCCTGATGATACACATAATAGATATTGATTCCCTGGTTTATTTCAAACATTTACAGTACATCAGCATGTTTATATTATTACAAAAAACACATTTATCACCATCTTCAACCGCTGCCCTAGGCATCCTTACTAGATGCCCAAACCACCTCAACTGACTCCTTTCTATGCAAAGGAGCAGTGGCTGTTCTCAGAGTTCCTCATGGATGGCTGAGCCTCTCACCCTATCTCTAAGGGAGACACCAGCCACCCTCCTGATAACCCATTTCGGCCGCTTCTACCCGCAATCTCTCACAACGGGTCTTCCTCTGAGTGGTCAAGATACTGCATATTGACAATATAGAAGAGCAGCAGGAGCATGGCAAAAGTATGAAGTATGAACTGATGGTTACTGCTCACAATTTTCATACCTCAATTACAATACATAAGACTTCTGACCGCTTGTGTATCAATATCTCCATAGTTGTCTGAAGGGTAGGTTGACCTCTTCTACCGACCCCTGTAAAGAGAAAAAAACTAAAAGACATTAGGGATGCCAAATCTGAAATTGATTCAGACATGAAAACTCAGAAGTTCAGGATGGTCTCACAAGGCTAGCTTAATTGTCAAATGAATGGTCTTAACAGGCATTAAAACACTTGTAGCCTACAGTAATCATGCCTTATCGGAGACTGATCAGATCCTTCACTGATTAACCCATGTGGAGGATGAGACATTTGAGAGTTATGACTCCTTGTATTGTCATCACAATCCTCCATGAAAACCATCCATCCATCCATTCGTTTTTCCATCTTGTTGGACATGGTCGTCATTTCCACATCCATCCGATAACTGCAAAAAAAAATACACAAATTGATGGGACAACGTAAACCCAAGAAAAAAAACAAATGTCCTCAGAATCAAAGAGCAATTAACGTTCACCACAGACGGAGGAGCAGAAATAACTTGCAGCAGCGATAAGGCAATGGCTGTCGAGAACGATGATGAGAGTGCCATTAACGCTCCAGGATCGGAAGGCATTGGCACAGGCGAGAGTCAGCCAGACACGTGGCCAACCATAAATGGAGGCCATTTACGGAGTTTGTCAACACCTGCAAAACATTAGCCACAGAAATCAAACTAGACAATTTTAACTTAAATATTTAAAATTTTAAAATTTTAAATATTTTTTATCATATTCCCATGACATTGTGTATGGCTTGTTTGGGTCGTGCTATAAATATGAACGCGGACATTTTGAATTAGAAATAATTCCCAAGATATACCAGCGATATAAATAAGGGCACGAATTATGTATAATAATAATAAAAAAAGAGATACATATGTACTGTAGTGGTTTCGCTGACCTGTGTGGATCCGCCTCCTGTCCTCCTCATCTGTCAGCATAAAGCCTGAATTATTTCACTTACCAACTCGGGCTCATTAAGTGTTTATATGCATGCGCTTATCTATTCCCAAACTTGAAGGTACTTGTTGTTACCAGCTAGAACTTCCAAGTTCCAATTCTTGTCGCAATTTAATCCGATCGAAATCTGATTAAATACATCTAAAATCCATTACAATGAAGATCTGTTACAATTCATTACTGTTGAAGTGATTTTACAGTGTATTATTGCCACCTGCTGGTCAATATTGGAAAAACTTTAGATGAAGATTCAAATGTACTAGTCTGTGCGAATAGACTTTCATGTTATTGCACTAACAACTACTTAATAATAAGGGGGGGCCCTCTGCCAGACTTAAAAGGATCCATTGGCTCCCTTAAGAAAGACTACATCTTGAACTCATCCAAACAGACAGATCCTAAATGTCCACATTCCTCTTCAGAAACACATAAGAACTGGAGAAAACAGAAGTCCCCCCTCATCAGCAGGCAAGCTATTAGGACTCCGCCGCAGTCTAGCCGTGATCCAACCAGCGGTCAGCCTGTATCTCAATGTACCCAAGGGCCATTGTGGAGGGCCACAGGGGAGAAAAACACACGAAACCAGATCAGGAATAAAAGACATCTGTATATTCCCAATAGCTTTCGGTGAGCAGCACACACAATAGGACTATTGATATACTACAGTGTAGGAGCAAAACCAACGATTACAACTGAAAGGGGTCCTACGAGAGCATTTATCATGATTCATTTCAAAGTTTTCCACCCCCCCCCCACCCCCAACCCCGCCCCCACCCCACCCTCTTTAACTATGTCATTACGGCCTTGTGGTCGGGGGCGCTGTGGAGGAGCCTCCTTAGAGTGGCGCAACAATCAAACACAGCTGCCCAGGATGGGGCCTGACAGGCAGAGCCGCTCCACTTGCTCATTCAGACCCACATATATACACACACACACACACACACACACACACACACACACACACACACACACACACACACACACACACACACACACACACACACACACACACACACACACACACACACACACGCATACACGTTTACCCTACCAACAGGGGACTATTCATCGACCAAGTGTGGACCTCTATTTCTGGTCATTTAAAAAATACAAAAACATAATACAGAGTTTAGTTTTAAGTTATTTTGTCATTGTATAACTTCAAATGTGTTTTTTTGATTTATTTTAAAGAAGTTGCCAAGAGGGGACTTGAATACTTAAGCGATATTTCAACCCGGTCTCACGAAAATACGTGACACTGTCACGTTATTTAATCTATTGAAACGTGATCAGGGACACGTATTTTCAAAATTTTCGTGTCAAAAAGTACAAATTTCAAACCCATGTATTTCGTGTCACTAAGCACGACTTCCAAACTAAGGTTCTGTCCGGGAGCGTTCTCCCTAATGTCCCTTAAGGAGCTCCGTACAGAACATTTTCTACTTAAAATTGTCTGTGAACAATATGACAGCTTTAGGCCACCCGTTTCTACTTTCACCTTTGATTCTGAGAAATTGTGACAATTCACGGATATATTAAATGCAGGTGCGCTGCTCAGGCAAACCGCGAAGGAAAAAAGGGTAGCTGCTTCATCTGTTCTTTTTAGAATTGTATGTCTCGATGTTTATTTTATCTAGCCATCTATTCTCTTGTTTTTGGCTATGTGAATGAACGTCCGCGTCGATGCCTCGATCGCAAGTCCAGTGTCGCGAGCGGACGTTGACATCTAGAAATCATACCGTATTTAATGGGTTGTAGTGAGTGTAACATAATTCACCTACAGTATTTTGTTATGTGTTGTTCTTTCAATTGTGTTAGGCATGTCGTTGACTGTCTTGGTGGTTCAGGGATCGCTGTCCCTTTTAAGGATTACGAGCGTCTCATGACGTCAGAGCCCATGCGGGATTTGTTTACCTTCAGCACGTTTTGATTTCCTGTTTCTCTCTTACTAAATAAACGAGTCACACAACTGTGTGCTCAACGTGCGAAATTGTGTCTCTCACTTATGGCAATTTCCACAGGGTTATCATTAATATTGATGTGTAGGGGTTGTTTATAACTCGTGAATAATATTGTTTAGAGTAGACCACGGTCTGGGGGAATACTCTGATTCTGATTGGCTGCAGTGCGTGCATTAACTCCTGATATAGCCCTACAGACACCTGCTAAGTAGTTCCAGTCAGTGTTTAGATTCTCTGCCCGAGCCCGAGCCGGACGCGGGCCAGGTCGGGCCGATATTTCCCACCACTATACTCGGGCCGGGCCTTTGATCGAGCGTTTTTATTTTTATTTTACCATTGGTTTATTGGCCTAATCTGAGGAGAAATCTATGCCATAAACAGAAATATTATAGGCCTTTATTACACGGGTCTTCTCAATGCCGTGGAACGCTCTGTTCACTTGCATGGGTAGTAGTCCGGTGACTTGTCGGAAGTGAGCGTCGCCCTGGATTCCCTCGTCAAAAAGTCAACGGGTTTTGCCATTGGATTTTGGATTATTATAAATTGAAACAATTTATTAAATAAATATTTGTGAGATGTCATTACTTCTCCTGAGTTTGCTTCCTATTTATGTCGAGTATACACCCCTACTGTCCACAAGCATCCCCCCCCCCCCCATATGGATTTGGAGAATTGTTGCCACGTCCCAGTGGTGGAGGTATCATATATATGAAAGAGGGCATTTAATTATACTATAATGATCAATTAGGAGGCCGAAGCCCTAAAGGAAGTGATGCAATAGGTGACGAGGGTCAACATTTGAGAACCCCTTTTATCAAAGGGGGTCTCAAAAGACTCATACGCTTCAACCTGTGGCTCCAGCCCTACAGGAAATTACTCAGCAAGTGCTCCATCTTGTTGCACCTGCGACCAGCGGCTCGCTTGCAAGATTTTGGCCTGATGTTCTTCCCAGACCTACACCCTAGCCATCCAACATGCATATCTGAGAATCAGGCCTCTCTTTAATAATGACAAAAAGTTATGAGAGAAATACCCATTCACTTTTGTTATCTCATAAGCGGCGTGGTGCCGGCTCCTTTTGATCTTTTGACCCCTGACTTCTGGGGGAATAGCTGAAACAATTCATTAGTCAATCAGAAGTATGTAAATATCTTCCCGGTGGCGTAAGAGGGCGAACAAGGTGTCCTTCAACATCTTCCAGGCGATTGCAACGGTGCCACACATGAGCATATTCGAACATGTTTAATGGTAGTAATTAGCTGCCGAAATTGGAGGCCTTAATCAATAATGAGCAGCTATTGATTTGCTTCCCGATAGAAATTTGTGATAAATGACATGTTATTTAGCATCTACACGTTGAGCTGAGTCCAAAGACACCAAGCATGACACTCAAACGCAAATAGCAAATGGTAACATGTATTTTACATGGTACACCTATGATCTAGGACATGATCTCGGTGTAGCAAGAGGGCGAGCTTGATCTCATTGGACTCAGCTTAACGTGTAGATGCTAAATAACATGTAATTTGTCAGAAATCTCCATCGGGAAGCAAATCTATAGCTGGTCATTATTGATAAAGGCCTCCAAAATCGACAGCTAATTACTACCCCGAAACATATTCAAATATGATCATGTGTGGCACTGTTGCAATCGCCTCAAAACGTAGATGTCAAAGCACACTTTGTTTGCCCCGTTATGCCACCGGGAAGATATTTTCATACTTCTAATGGATTGATTCATATTTTAAGGTTCTCGGATTGAGAACCCTTATAAGGTGTTCGGGTCTGTGGGACCCGTTTTCAGTTTTTAGCTTTATAAAAGTGATACAAATAATTATTTTTTTTAACTAAGATTCATTGGCTTTGGCTCATTTTCTGTGAGGAACATGAATCAGAAAAAATGTTCAATGACCCCCCCCTGTACATTTATATTACACACAGGGTGTTCGGGTCCAGTGGACCCGGAGCTAGTTTAAGTGTCGAAATCATAGGTTCTGTGCACCCTCATTTTCCCTTCTTCCTCTCTGTGTGTGTGTGTGTGTGTGTGTGTGTGTGTGTGTGTGTGTGTGTGTGTGTGTGTGTGTGTGTGTGTGTGTGTGTGTGTGTGTGTGTGTGTGTGTGTGTGTGTGAGAGAGAGAGAGAGAGAGAGAGAGGGGGAAAGAGAGAGGGGGAAAGAGTAAAGCAGGTGAATGGGCCCTTGGTGTGAGCACCCACAGTGTGCACCCACTGTTCCCGCACAAGGTTGCAAAATTGGAGCACCCAACACTATCAAGCTTGGGGACCTGACACTATAAAAAAGCTCTGTCAGCGTGGTCCCATACCACAACTGATCAAGATGGCAAAGCAATTCTCTGTTCAGACTGCCTTACAGTTGATATTTGAAGAGACAGAGGGTTTTGATGGTGATGCAGAGGAAATAGTTTCGGAAAGTGAGGATAACATTTCAGAGTCTGACACCGAGTTTGAAGAGGAGGATGAGCATCAGCCAGCTCCGAAACGTAAAAGAGCCTCAGGACTAGCCCTTCAGCAGCCAGGACAAGCCTGCGAGCAGCAAGCCCCAGGACCATCCCGTGAGCAGGCAGGCCCAGCCCGCAAGCAGCCAGCCCCAGGACCATCCCGTGCGCAGCCAGGACCAGCCCGCGAGAAGCCAACCCCAGGACCAGCCCGCGAGCAGCCAGCCCCAGGACCAACCCGCGAGCAGCCAGCCCCAGGACCAACCCGCGAGCAGCCAGCCCCAGGACCAACCCGCGAGCAGCCAGCCCCAGGAACAACCCACAAGCAGCCAGCCCCAGGAACAACCCGCAAGCAGCCAGCCCCAGGAACAACCCGCAAGCAGCCAGATGTAGGACCAGCCCGTCAGCCAAAAAGAAACGCTGTGAAGTGTGTGGACCCATGATGGACAGAAAAACACAACATACATGCAACCAGTGCAAAAAATACATATGCAATACACACACAGTGAGACTCTGCCCCTCATGTGTATAGTCTGATATACGTATAATGGCCGTGTTCAAAGGCTTTAATGTGTTGGTCAGACAAATGTTATTGAGTATGTTTCAATTTCTAATGATGTTGATTATTTCCCAGTTATGCCTGTTTTATGAGGCATTTCCTTATTTTGTTGCATTTTAATCCAAAAAGAAACAAAAACGAGTGGCACCTCTATGAAGTTGAAGTAACCATCTAGTGAGTATTTAAAAAAAAAAAAAGCTTGAGTATGTTGAATTAAAAGGCAATGGGTCCACCAGACCCAGCAGCACCTCCTGTGTAACCAAAACACGAACACCCTATGAGGGTTAAGCGGCTGCAGCAGAAGTGTTGAGACGAAAGATGATATCAAGACATTTATAGAATATTCCCATTCACATGATTCTTCGCACGACCTGCAGGTCGGAGAGACATAACCCCCAAAATGAGTAATAATGTAAAAGCAGCCAAGTCCGACAAATAGCTTGAACTATTTATTTCATTCCATTGTTTTATTGATATGCATTATTGAAAAGTTAAGCATGGATTTAATGCAATATCCACAGTTCAAAGGCAGTACAGATAAAAATGTAGCTGAAGTTTCAAATGTCTTGTTTATTGTATTAACCAGTTCATTTCTCTTTTGTGAAAGTCACCAAAAGTCCAAAAAAGTTAAACGCAAGGTCACAGGCTAACAGTGGAGCTGTGTTGGAACCAGCAGCCAAGAGCTTCCATGGAAACTTTCTACCCATGTTAAATAGATTTAGTTGGCAGTTCCTTTTCTGCTCATTCTTTTTTAAACTTGTGGAAGCACTTTGCAGTACTGAGAGAGACACCATTTCTAACGCCAATGGAGCTAGATTCTAAAAATATCAAAAGATGCCCAAAGCAAATACCTTTAACCCATAGTTGTGTTTTATCAAATAAATTTGAGTTTCATTGACCACAAATTGAGCAGAAATATTTTGCATACAAATCTTTAAATAGTTTAACCACATTAAGAAAAATACATTCGTTAATTTTTTTTATTAGTGAAGCCACAAGTTTTGCACATTATCCAAACAGAATACCTGAAATGTTGATATTTTCAGCCCTTTCGGGTTAAAACAGGAGAAAAGGACAACCTAACAAGAGTGAAAAGTTTGGGTTAGGTGACCTATAGTTCAAAGATGTCCCTGGTCAGGTAGACTAAATAAAAGTGTATTCCCAATTGCTCCAGGACATTCGTGTAATTTACTTGTGAGCTCTCCCTCAAGCCTAGAGAGACATCAGTGTTGAACCACCAACTGAAAGGGGGTATTTGCCATTAGTATGAGTGACAACATTTCATGGCTATTAATTTAGTTCATTATATTCAGCTGATTTGAATATACTTTTCTAGCAGGTGAGGCTGTCAAAGAACTAAATATGGAGCAACTACAAAAAGTACATTTGCAGCATGACCAAATTATACAAAAAGTATAGGAACTGTTCTAGCAGATATGTTTTAGAAGTCTCTTTTGGTAGGCAGGGAATAATTGTCTTTGTCACCCTGTAGTCATGCCATCAAATCTGTTGGGCAAAGTACCGCTACTGATTAATCCAGTAGACTCACCAGTCAAGACCCCCTAGTTAGAAAATGGAAGAAACACAGTTAGTCATGTTAATTATTCTGTTACAAATGAAGACCAATACTTTCCACATATTGCGATCCAAGTTACTGGCTGCAGTCTTGGATTTTATAGTTCTATATGAATAGATTCAATTTACTAAACTATTAATCGTGCTTCAGAAGAATTAACCTTTCCTTGGATGGCAGATCTACCACAAGCCTCCATTGCCACAACCTCCAGATGGCTTACGACCTACGGCAACTCCTCGACTACTGCAAGCCAACAAATTGGCTCTTGCACACCAGACACGCATTTTGCTTTATTTTAGGTTTTCAAGCATCTTAAAATACCCAAATCATCGCTCCAATACACAAGTCAGCTAATGGCCTACAAGGAAATGCTGAAGCTAGTGTTAGTGATGCCGATAGAAATGGACAAGCTTGCGTGTACAAATATGCAACTAGAATTGCAAGGTTCACAGCCCAGTTGCATAAGTGGTCGCAACCGTTGGATTGTAAGCAAGGGTAAAAATAAAACTAGTCAACATGGTCAATTGAAAGCCTGTACAAAACGACCCTGGAATAGACAAATGCAGCTTTACAGCGGATGAATTAAGCCAAATTGCATAAACATCCAATGGTAAACAGTATACAAATGCAATCAAGGTTGCACTCACACTAGGCCATCTGGCCGTGGCCGTCGCAACTGTGGCCTGGCCACGGTAGGCTCTTGTACATACGCCATCACGTCGCTAGCATCCAAACAATTCTACCAAACCTTAACCAACTAGTGAAAAATAGAACAAAACTTTAGCACACCCAGTGACTAATCACCTTGTCCAGGGGTGTTCCAACGTGGTTTACCAGAGGGCCTTGTGGACTTAAAGTAAGCCACACATTTGACAGACAGCACCGAATGACGTTAAACTAAGCTAATCTGCAGGTTACCAGTGCTAGTGCAATTACATGAGCATTTTGCATAATATTTGTACTCCAATGCTACGTAAAGCAGGCTTCTTCAGAAACCCGTAGCCTGCTACATTGAAGGGCAACTGTAACAAATCCTGACCAAGACCGAAAGATGGCTCTGGAAGCCACTACGGCCCACGCAGCAGATTACTGCGTGGACCGTGGTGGCTTCCAGATCAACCCTTCGGTGGACCATTCATACACATGTATTCCGAGGATGTTTTGAAGACACTCGAGTCCCATGGCACTAGATTCCTTTGAAGACTAAGTTGGTACACACATGCATGTGGACTAGATTCCTTTGAAGACTAAGTTGGTATGGGGGGGCCCAAAGGGGGCCCCCCCATAGATCTTGTCAGCCATCTAACACCTGTTAAGAAAAACACACACACACACACACATCACAAGATACAAATCAGCAAAGCTAGGTTAACAAACAGCGGTGACATGCATGTCAAGGTGCAAAGAGCAGGGATACTGATGGCTTGTGTCTGAGGAGACAGCCCAAAAACGTCAACATTTAATAAAGGAAAATAACTTTTACTCACTGCGGTGGTCTGTTTCGAAGTGCCATGTTGGTAGCAATATTTGTCTGGGCTGTTCAGTCAAATGCCCACAAAAACAAACACGCAACAACGCATACTTTCAGTTTGTATAACGTGACAATAGTGATCTGCAATCTAGATCGAAAACTTTCAACCCTCACTAAACTCAACCTCGATTGACACAGGCCGATGCGAAAAGTAAACCAAACCCATTGTGTTCACCTTAAATAAAGGGGTGCGTGACAGGTGATCTCAATTAAGAGCTAATCAGAGTGGCGCAACAATCAAACACAGCTGCCCAGGATGGGGCCTGACAGGCAGGGCCGCTCCACTTGCTCATTCAGACCCACATATACACACACACACACACACACGCATGCATATATACATGGAAGCACAACAAACGCGTGCAAAACCACACACACAGACACACATGCATGTGGACGCACGCAACAAGTCAAGCACACATTTAAACGAATCAAAAAAAGAATCAAGATGCAATCGATATATTCGGAACCAGATTCCAAGCATTGCACTTAACAAGCATGAATAATACATAGTACACCTCAGAGTGGAATTTCATTATGATTCAAATGGTGATTTGTTGTCACACGTCATCACTGTATTTTATATGAAGTGAAAGGATCAAGAGAATATTATCCCTGGCAGGACAAACAGTGAGACATGGCATTGGAGACACAAAACTGTTAGTTCATGCATGTCATTTTGATCAGATAATGTAGTGCCCTTGGCATTTTCTAAATCCGTCTGCAAGCATAAGTGCATGTCACGTCTGTACATACAGACAGATTCAATACATCCAAGTAAATATATATATATTTTTAAAGTGTGTCTTGACTCGCAACGCAATGTCTAATTTCAAGCCCTAGATGCTAAAAATGTCACCACTCACACCTATCACACATCACCTTCACCCATAGCACCATAATGCAATAAAATTAGTTCCAATAAGTTCCAGAGCACCCTGCATAGAAATAGTTTGCAAACAACATCCCTAAAGCTCAAGTTAAGCCCAACATAATAAACATCACCTAAAAAAAGGATTTATGACGTGTTAATGTTAATGTTTTAAGTATCATCTCTGAAGCATTTTAAATCCTTAAGGATCAAGTAGAAACTTTAAAAGAGGGTTCTTAGCTGTTGTTGTTAAGTAACTAACTTATTTCTGTATACTGTAATAAAAAGACAAAATTAAAGACTAGAGACTGATTAAATTAAAAGATTGGACCAAAAATACCACCCTAGAATGTGTTGTGGCTGACATCGAATAGCTTTATTTCAAAACTAAAACCAAAGTTTTGTCAAAATGGTTGTTTTTAGTGTTGTCGAGTTCTGTGTGGTTAAGTTTGGTATAAATTGCAGTACAGGTCATGCAGTTTAAGCCAGCGATCCTCCGGGGGGCCGGGTCTGTTGGGGGTCACATATACAATGAATTAGGTTAGAGATGGTTATGTTTAGGTAGGCTATTCAAATGTGTAAGGAGAGGTATTAGGATAGATATGGTTAACGTTAGGTATAAAGTAAAATATAGGTTCTTACATTACATGATAAGATACAAGACATAAGTCCTTCTCATTTGAGAAATGTCTTTATTGCATTACTGAAATGTACAAAACACTCACACCTGCCAATCCAGCGGCAACATAGACGGGAAACAAACCTTTAGAGTCAATGATTGCCAAGTGAAACTCTCAAAGTCACAACTATACCTGTGTATGACTATATTTCATGTCTAGCCAAAGGGGCATAAGGAAATAGCACACTTCAAAATGCATTGCAGCCATGCGATCACTTCCAAAAATGTTTTGTTCTCTCAAAAACCGAGGCCTACTTCGGCCTCCTGAAGTCACCCAACAACAAAACTTTAGATCCATACAATACACCAAAAATAACACGTATATTCCAGAATTGTAAAGGTTATTTTGTGGGTCACATGGAATAAAAATACTGCGATCGTTGCACATTAAGAGGGTAGAATTCAATGATGATGCTCAGTTATAAAAGTGAATAGAAAAAACCCCACAAGAGTTTCTGTCCGTAGCCTTGTCTCATAACATCACGTCATACCAACATGATGTAAACACAGAATCCTTTCATGCTACCTTGTGCAGTGACGGCTGCACAACCACCCCTGCCTTGAAATGTAGTGACTCAATACCATCTCACAAGGAAATTCTATGGTAAAGGGAGAAGATTTTGTTTTTTCCCATTCCTGGGCCTAACAAGTCTTGTGTATCCAGGCTAACCAACACCTACTTCTGCTATTTAGGCGCATGGATGGACTGACCGAGTGACTTTGTGCTTGCTGTGGCTAAGGTTTACCGGCCTTCTGCTGAACACTAACGCTCAGCTGGTCACCTTGTAAGGAATGTATTCAGTCTCTGCTTCATGTGATATAGCAGCAAATGATCTCTAACTCAGCCAAAATGTTGCGTTTGATAGCATAGTGCAAAAAGGAGAAGAAAGAAAATCCTACCACAATTAGTAACTACATGAACAATGAAGACACAAGTTAGTTCCAGTTGCACGCAACCCAAGGGCAGTTGAACAAACAATCGACAACTACAACTGTAGTACATTGTGGTCCGTGTAATGATTGTCTACCACAGGGGTGCCCAACCAGTCGATCGCGGTCTACCAGTAGATCGCCGACAGATCCCAAGTCGATCGCGAAGGGGTGAAGAAAAAAATGAAATTATTAATGAAATTAAATTTGCGCGGTAGCATATACGCGCGGTAGCGCATGTGCTGTTAACAGCAGTTGAAAGCCGTCAACAGTAGTTACACACTCCTAAACGTTGGCATGGCTGAGGGGAAACAAGCTAAGACCTACCATTTTCACCCTGAGTGGGAGGAAGATTATTGATTATCGTTGAGAAGGTGCCGTGCGCAGACGGAATGAAACCCCCATTGAAGTCCCCCCCCCCCCCCCCCCCCCCCCCCCCCCCCCCCCCCCCCCCCCCGGCTTGAAGGTAGGTTTGCTGGTAGATCTCGGGAGGTTGGCTACTTGAAAAGTAGATCTTGGGTCAAAAAAGGTTGGGCACCCCTGGTCTACCACATACCGCTGATCCCTTGTGTCAAGTGCCCTTTATTCCCGGGGGAAGCTCTTTCTCACTTTCTCTTCCGGTCCTCGTCGCGTCCTCCTCGCCTCAGTTGTGTATTCTATTCAACCGCGTTTCTCAGCTTGTATTATTGTTCTTTGAACTTGGCAAACCCAAAGGAAAGTCATTTTGTACGGTGCAAACAGAGACAAATCGAAAAAACTAAGAAAACAACATAGCAACAACAGAAAAGAACAATCTCCCAACAGTTGTCTGGACGCATTGCTGCGGCTGTGGCCAAACTCACGCAGCCAGGAGCCACGCGCTCACGCCGGCCTTCTCCCTCCACGGGACACGTTTGCTGTCCTACGCTGTTCGCCACATTCCACAGGCCACTGTGGCCTGACCTTTGACCCTCTCCGGTTTCACATGCTCCTCCCCCAGAGGAGGAAGGAGGTCTTATTTTGGTAGAGGTCCTATTCGGCCTCTTTCCCGAAAGGCTGCCAGCCAAAGCAGTCCTCCCATGTTGCACTCTAGTTCCTCCTGCCGTCCGCTGTGGAGCACAGCACACATGGTTTTTCTCTTCTAAAGCGCGTTCCTCCCCCTCCCGCCCCCCCCCACCACTAGGGGTCCTCGTCCATGTCGTCCAGGTTGGGCGCCATGATGAAGTGTTTGGGGTAGACGAGGCAGTGCTCGTCTGAGTACTCCTCCCAGCGCGCGTCGTCGCTCTCGTGGGTGATGTAGCGCTCGCCGCGCCGCGTCTCGAACTCCCTGAGGTCCAGCCACGTCTGGTAGTCCTGGAGGAGGGGGGGGGGCGGGGGGGGGGGAGCGGGGGGGGGGGGGGTTAAGGAGCTTGATGTGGCCAGGGTGCGCAGACGGTGAGCTGGGGACTGGGGTGTAGAGTGGTTTACCTGTAACCAGGGATGGCTGAGTGACTTGTCCACGCTGTACCGTTTCCTCATCTTCACCTGCAGGAGGTTGTTGATCAGATCCGTGGCTGTAGGGTGAACGGATTGAAAGGGAAAAAAGAAGATCATGTTTAAATTATGACGAACGTCGTTAAGTTTATCCAATAGCAGCATCGCATGGTCGCCTATCCCCGGGACCAATGGTGCCGTTTACACATGTCAATATATCCAGTCCCAGATATAGGGTTCCTGATTTCACTAAAAGCCCATCATAAACGGTAAAGAATCCTTAGAATCTCCCTGACAAAGGGGACGAAGAACATGTCAGACAAAACGTAGAACCACGCAGACGAAATAGAAAGTGAAAGTAAAAAAGAAAGGAATAAGGTCAAGGAGCCGTGGGGGGGATCATGGTAGGTTAAACCACGGGGTTCAGCCCAGACACGGGGGTGGAGACTCTCCAAAGCCCGACAATCACACCGTCTGCCTGAGCTCCAACTCCACACCGAGTCTGGTACCACTGACCGACGGCCCTCCCTGTGTAGCGGAGAGGGGGTGGGGCTGCCCCTCTCCACCTGGTTGACTTTAACAGGGCTCCCCCAGACCAAGGATGGGTTTATTGTACGGTTGAAGACAATGCTACATGAGCTCCACATTCCCATGCAGGGGACCTCTCTCTGAGGGAGTGTGGTGGTTGCACATCGATTTCTCAATGCCCACCCAGCCCAAGAGTCCGATCAGTTGGACACGGGGCCAGGTGAGTCTGCTTAAACCAGCAATCATCCAGTCCCACTCCCCCCTCCCCCCCTTACCCTCGGCCGAGATGTCCTTCCAGGGCGTGGGTGGGTACATGAAGGCGGCGTTCTGGATCTGGTCGTTGATGTCCTCGTCCTCGTTGAAGGGGAAGGTGCCGCTCAGGCTGACGTACACGATGACGCCCACCGACCACATGTCCAGCGAGCGGTTGTAGCCCTTGGAGCGCAGCACCTCCGGCGCCAGGTAGGCCGGCGTGCCCACCACCGAGCGGCGGAACGACTTCTCGCCGATGATGCGGGCGAAGCCAAAGTCGCACAGCTTCACCTGTGGGGAGGGAGGGAGGGAGGGAGGGAGGGCGTGTGGGGTATGATTGATTGAGACTTTTAAAGGAAGGATTGTGGAAACACGTGAGCTGTACAAGCTACACCACACACACACACACACACACACACACACAGACATGCACACACCATAGGACGGCATGTGGCTCAGGAGATATTTAGAGAGCGTCTTTGGGTGGTATCGGGAGATTGCTAATTCGATCCTCGGATCCTCCTAGCTGACTGTCAAGGTGTGCCTGAGCAAGACACCTTACCCTTTCTGCTCCCGACGGGCCCACCGTTGTCGGTGTGTGAATGTGTGCATGAATGGGTGAATGTGAGGCATTATTGTAAAGCGCTTTGAGTGGCCACTGGTTGGAAAAGCGTTACATGAATGCGGTGCATTTGACCAATTTACCAAAGAGCTTCTCACCTGAGGGAAGGGTTCTGCTGAGGCCAGTAGCACGTTCTCCGGCTTCAGGTCACAGTGAACAATGTTCTTGAAGTGCAGATGTCTCAAGGCCACCAGTATCTACGAAAGAAGCATCGCAATAAAAGTCAGTATGAATTCCTCACTTCATGTTTTTTTTAAATCATCCTGGCCTCCGCTTACTGCACAATAAGAAATAACATAGAAACCCCGCTGTCCAAACCAAAGTATAACATCCTCTTGCTATCTATGTAATCAGGAACTGTGAAATAACAATCACCAAAATAATTGCCATAGACAGCCGAAAAAAGTGGAAGTGTGGAGAATAGGCTGACAAAGCACATTGGTGTTGGTGTTGCAGAATTCGCCTAATATGCCTAAATAGTTTCAACCAATACCAGTACTCGACTGTTCTCTACTGTGCTGCACTGCAAGGAAACCCCATCTCCTCTGCATACACCTGGCCGCTGACCACTAGCGTGCGCGCCCCCACACCAGAGTGCCCGCCTCGGCTCTACTGACCCTGGCTCTGACCGACCTCCTGTCGGCCACATGAGAGCCAGGCCAGCAGCAGCTAATAGGGCTGCTCTGTCTGAGGGCTGGGGCCCCTCAGAGGGTCCCCAGAGGCCCACTCCCCCCCCCCCACCCCCCTGCGTCTCATCAGGCCGCAAAGCCGCCGGCGTTCTGCAGGCTGTAATCCACGCGCTGGGAGGAGGCCGTCCAGACCACAACGTTCCAGTAAACAATGGCCGCATCACCCACCACCACCACCACCTCCTCCCCCACCAAGACCCCCGTCCCCCCCTGAAACCCAGACCTCAATGGCTAACCACAAGAATAAATGCTCCGGGCCCATGGCCGAAATTGAGCCTCGGGACACGAAACACACTAAAACACACTTACACATGCACATAGACACAGACAGAACCACACAGAGATACACACACTTACCCACACACAAGAAAGAAACACACACAAAACCGAAAACAAAGACATACAAAAGCACACACACATCGTTGAAACACACACATGGTTTTGCTGGGATATGTGAGAGTGTGTTAAAGAAAGGACAAGTGAGAGAGAGAGAGAGAGTGAGTGAGTGAGTGAGTGAGTGAGTGAGTGAGTGAGTGAGTGAGTGAGTGAGTGAGTGAGTGAGTGAGTGAGTGAGTGAGTGAGTGAGTGAGTGAGTGAGTGAGTGAGTGAGTGAGTGAGTGAGTGAGTGAGTGAGTGAGTGAGTGAGTGAGTGAGTGAGTGAGTGAGTGAGTGAGTGAGTGAGTGAGTGAGTGAGTGAGTGAGTGAGTGAGTGAGTGAGTGAGTGAGTGAGTGAGTGAGTGAGTGAGTGAGTGAGTGAGAATTATTTGGAGTGCAGGACAAAGGAAAGAACCCAGAAGGGAATCTAAACCTGTGTTCCTAACAGACGGAGTGTGGAGCAGAGGGGTTAGACGGGGCAGACCTGCGTGACCAGGAACTTGGTGGTGCGTTCGGGCAGCTTGCTTTTCTCGCTGGACAGGATCATCTCCAGCATGTCCCCATGCAGCTTCTCCATGACGACGAACACACGCTCCGGGGTCTCAAACATGCACTCCAGGTTCACGATGCCCGGGTGATGCAGGTTCTGGAGAACGGACAGAGACAGTGAGAGTGAGAGTGAGAGTGAGAGTGAGAGTGAGAATGAGAGAGAGTGAGAGATCACAGTTAAGTACAAGCAGACAGCACTTTTTATTATTACATTTGGTTGTAGTATCTAGGTAACTAAACAGAGCTTTTACAGTTTAACATTCAGTACTTAGACCGTTGTCACTAGTGGACAGCTTGAGTGGTTGTTGAGGTTGAAGTGCGCTTCCTACCTGCAGGATGGCCACCTCGTTCCTCAGCTGGCTCTCCTGCTTGGTAGGAAACCTCATCTTGTCGATCACCTTGATGGCCACGTCTCTGCCGCTCTTCCTGTGTTTACCTTCAAGGGTTTTGGTCACAGATGGAAGCTACATTATGGCATGCACATTGTACATACATTCAAAACGTTTGTGTGTGTTTTTGTGTGTGTGTGTGTGTGTGTGTGTGTGTGTGTGTGTGTGTGTGTGTGTGTGTGTGTGTGTGTGTGTGTGTGTGCGTGCGTGCGTGCGTGCGTGTGTCTCTGTGCATATTTCTGTGCTGAGTAGTATGAAACTAAACTTTTGCAGAACGATTTTGACACTGCACCTAGTCCTCAAAAACATTTAAATAAGTTTGCAATTCAGATTAGCGGCCTGCGTACCTCCATAGACAATGCCAAACTGGCCGGAGCCCAGCACCTCATCAGAGAAGATCTGGTACACTGAAGCGATGTCCTGCACAAGAGACATTTACTCAAGGTTCACATTCAGGAACAACATGGTGATCTATTTACGAGTTGAAACTGGCTGGTAGTTTGCGAGTTAACAATGGCTGGTTTTGTGATGATTTTTTCTAAAATGTTTTTTTTTTTTTTTTTTCAATATTGCAAAATATCTTTGATTGTTTTGCTTCATGACGACATACAAACCACAGGAATCCCCCTCAGAAAATAGAGCTGAACTTCCACATTTTGTACTCAGCTTATACTTTTTTTCAACAAGAATAAATTGTTAACTCACCACATTCTCCTGAACTTGGCAGTTGGACACCGAAATGCTGATGGACAGCTCATCTGCAGAAGAAGAAGAGAACACAACACTCGTTAACATTACCTCACCATTCAGAACCATGAATCCTGTTAACGAGGTCGGTCGTTCACATACTCAAAAAGGCTTTTTTACAAGCTTTGGCTTATCATAGCTGCTTGTTATAAAACACAAATCCATTAAATCACAATGATGCGTTTCATTACACAATGTCTTGTGCCCGAAAAGCGATTTCATGACTGAACGGGGAAAGTATGTGCTTTGACCGTAGTGTCTTATACTCAGTTACACAGTCCCAGAGAGCCCGTTTACGAGTTCAATTTGGAGAGGGTTTTCATCTACCTATTTGCAACAGGAATACAGACGATATACCTAGAGAACGAAGATTCTGATGATTATGTTTATCATGCAAAAAAAAATCTTACAAAAATGACACAGATAGTTGAAAGGAAGTTGACTCATCCATATTTAAATGTTGCTCTCAGGGCTCATCACAAGCTTCTCTGACCCCTGATGCTCATCTCTCACATGCACTCCCAGAACGTGGCGGCTCACGTGCACGTTGTGGGAGTGCATGTGGCGCTCCGCTCTGACAATAGATTGATGAGCATCCATTTAATACATACAGGCCCAGGGAACAATCCAGATGTGCACTCGGTGTACTCAGACTACACATCCAAAAATGATTGCCTATGCTCATAGCTATTCTATTAGCATCATTAGCACACTGGCATCATCAAAACTATAGTGAAACAATAATTATGACCCTATTCAGACCACAGTTCTCTTCAACTTTCCATCCCAGCTCAATGTTTTGTTTTGCCAAATCAAATAGTTTTGATGGTACCCACAATTCATATGTTTGGGAATAAAGGTTTGACATTTATACTTGTTATACGAATGATAATGTCAAAGTGACAAATTGTCTATGAATCACTTGGACAATGGCTTTTAGTATCCATCTTTTCTACTTTGAAATCCTTTGAGGCTTAGGTTAGTACTCCTTCCAGCCTCCCCTGATACTGACTACTGTTCCCATCCGCTAGATATCCTGCAAACAGTGGTTACAGAACATAACGACACATAATCGATGGATCTCCCTCAGAGACTTCGCAAGTTTTGCAGATTTAAGACAATCTGTTCTCAGATCAGAAACAGAATGCACTTCATAGCTTGCACATGCAAGGGTTTTCTTCCTGATATGTTGTTGCAGTGAAGCAATGATGCCTGATGATGGTGATGATGACGACAGTCCATAAATAATGGACTAATATCCATTATCCATTATATATATGGACTTATATCTAGTACTTCATTCACTCCCCATGCATCCCTTGAACAAAACGCTGTTACGAGCACCCCTACACACAAGCTGCCGAACTCACTGTGGTCCTTGCCGTGTCCGGCGGCGCTGGCGACACTTGACTGGGGGGTGACGGGCATCAGGGCCTGCCGGATGGCCTTCTCCCAGCCCTGGGCCACCTCGGGCCCCACCCCCGAGGCGGCCAGCGTGGGGCTGTGGTAGTGGCCTCCGTGGTTCTCACCGACGTAGTACACCATGGTGGAGGTGATGATCTCAAAGCAGTGCACGTTGCTGCCCTGGGCCAGCTGGCTGTAGTCCCTGCACGGCTCCACCTGCAAGATCTCAGACAGGGGGATCTCCTGGTGGGGTGGAGACAGAGAGAGAGACATTACAATCCACAAACAATCCACCAATATTCAGAGGAAAAGCACTGGAAGAGCGCAATACTTGAGAAGAGAAACCTTCAACATTTCTCCAAGTCAGTGCAGGAGAAACCTCATGAATTGCACAGTTTTGCAACACACAAGATAGACAACACATTGCAGTGGAACCACAAACTTGAACTAGGGCAAAATAAGGCAGAAACACTCACACGCTTGTTGTTGAATCAACAAAGGTTTCCAGCTTGTCAGAAGCAACCAAGTCTCAATGAAAAGCAGGCAATCCCAAGGCTGGAAATGTCTCTGTTGCTTTGGTAGTCTCACTGGAAGCCCACTCAGAGGAGGAGAGACTAGAGCAGCCCAGATCCCTCCCTCAAACGTCTCCTTTAAACCTTAAAACCTCGCTGTCGAATCAAAAAAGAAGAAAAAATAAAAGAAACAGGAACACAGCGGGCTTCGGCCAATCGGGGGTGATCATTCTGGAGCGCGGGCTGTCCCCTCTGTGTGGCTAACCAGGGAGTATCAGATGAAGTGCTTGTGGTTAGCGGGGCCGGGTCACGTGACCCGTCTCTGTGGTGACTAAAGTACTCTGTTGCTCCTTGATTACAAGGCAGGGCCTGCCACGGGCCCCATCAGAGCACGAGCCACTGGCGCTGCCACTGCCCACCGAGACGAAAGACATGGCAACTACTGTTCCACTGCATCCAGCATGTGTGCATGCGTGTGTGTCTGTGTGTGTGCGCGCGTGTGTGGTTTTAGTTGAGCACAAGTGCAACAGGAACCAATCTGGCGGAGACAGAGGAGAGAAGCCCCCCTACCCCCATAAAAGGCACTTTAGAGTAAAGCCACAACTACAGGGGTCTCGTCTTCAAACGGTGGCCAGCCTTATGGTTTCCAAATGGGCAAAATGGCTGCCATGCCCCCTCCAACCAAAAGCCTTGCAACCACCACCGCTAATCAGATTGGGGGCATAAAAGACAAAAATGGGGAAAAGGAGGGGGCGTGGGCGAGGGGTGGCCGACAGGAGCCACACGCTGATGAGAGTGGCGAGAGAGCGGCTGCAGAGTGCCGCTTCAGAGAGAGGGAGGGCGAAAGCGCCATATGACTTCCAGGAAAGAGGTTTCCTGGATGTAGAGTTAGGGGCATGCAGAACCACACTCTCTGTAAAGCTCATGCCTCCTGCAAATGATCTGCCGCGGATAAAATCACGGCGAGGCAGGCAGCGCACAGCACAGCACAGCTAGAGCTTCTATAGAAGTGGTACAAGTCTTGCAGTCTTGTAGTATAGTACAGCACATTTAAGAGGCCAGTAAAGCCACAGCATTGGGGGTTACTCCTCTCCGGTTAGGGTCGTGGTCTCTACCGGTTGAAGAAGAGGAGGGTGTGCTAACGTGAGTCCGGCTTCAGTGCTAAGTATTAGCTCAAAGCCGCTCACTTCAGAGAGTCAAGGGGACCGCAAGCAGGAAGAAAGTGTTGAAAGTTGCAAAATGTATGTGCGTGCAGGTACATGAAAGACACACGCAGACACGCCAAAGACTGCTTCCACGCCCCAGACACTTTTGCAATGTAACCGAGTTTCTTGCCGCCACTGACGGAATGCGTCAAACACAAACACGCACACGCACACGCACACACACACACACACACACACACACACACACACACACACAGGGTTGTAGGGCGATGGCGCTCCAACTCAGAGTGTAATTGCTATGCTATCACGCTCAGTGGGTAATGGCTGCTCTAAAACTCTGGGGCTGGGCGCCAAAGTGACACCCACAGCTCACAGACACAGAGCTGCAGTTGTTAACACATGTTGCCTCCTGCACCGCAGGTCTGTGTGACTCCTAACACAGAGCACAGCAGGGGTCCCCGACGCTGAGAGGTGTCGCTTTAGCTCGTTCACGCATGAAGTTAAAAAAGCGGTTTCCTCGTCGTATTCGTCCAAAGGGTCTAGCGTGTACGATGGAGGACAGTTCTGCTAACGGTGCAGGAGGAAATGCTGTGCCCTCAACTGCAGGCATGCTATATGTGCCGAGGAAAAATGACAAATTAACTCAATAACGCTGAATCATGATAAATGCCCAGCCAAGACTTTCGCTGTTTATACTTCACTTCTATACCTAAGTAGTAATGTGAGCAGCTCATGGGCTCATCTTACAATTGGGGATGGTCAATGGTGACATTGATTTCCATTTAAACTTAGTGTACACACTTAAATA
The DNA here is from genome assembly GCF_026213295.1 of Gadus chalcogrammus. Classification (NCBI taxonomy): domain Eukaryota; kingdom Metazoa; phylum Chordata; class Actinopteri; order Gadiformes; family Gadidae; genus Gadus; species Gadus chalcogrammus. The sequence goes on along the minus strand of NC_079416.1, from coordinate 9,695,908 downwards.
CACGTAAACGGCTAGAGCGGCGATCATACTCAGGTGTCATACCACAGCAGACTTCACCTGCTTATTCCAGTCCACTGTGTGCACCAAAGTTCACGTGCTAACACATCAATCACGACCCTCGTTCTTTTTCATGAAAACCGCCGAAATGCCCCAGCCAGTCACAAAACACACGGGCAACGAAAAACACATGTAACCACGTTTCTGCCTTTCCTAGACTATAAACCAAAACAAAACAAACCACAGGGGGCCCGATCCCCAGGAGCCGAACTGATCCCGGTACTGTCTACAGTCGCAGCACGGCAAGGCCTCCCCCCAACCACCCCAACCCCCCCCACCCTAGTCACACATCGCCCAGTAGGCAGCTAGTGTTTGCACCGATACCCTCCCTATGACTAACACCTCCTGTAGGTAGAACTACAAAATGACCATAAAAGCATTTAGAGGTGGTTAAAAGACGATCGTAGAGCCGTGGAGAGATGTCAGTGGAGCCACGTCATGCTACCATTTGACTTGTTCTTACCATCTGCACCGCACTTCATCGGCCCACACCACAATAGAGTTTCCAACAAATGATGCTGCATGTTGGTCTGCAGGACTTCAAGTCCAGGCCAAGAGCTCCCCGGTTAAACATAGTCGGCCAAGCTATGTCCCGCATTTTAGTCTCACCTTATAGAACTTGGCTCCGGTGTCGTTCTGGAACAGACTCAGGCTCTTGCTGTCCAGTCTCCAGTAATGCCTTTTCCGCTGAGAGAGAGAAAGAGAGGGGGGGAAGGGAGGGAGGGAGGGAGGGAGAGCCGATTATGACTTTTATGAAATTAAACAGACACCCTAAGCCTGTTGACACAACTATTTAAATGTTTCAAAAAAAAGAAAAAGTTACGTTTACATTTACATTAAGGGCATTTAGCAGACACATTTATCCAGAGCGACATACAATAAGTACATTTGTCAGAAGAAAGAGAAACAATCTATCACTGTCGGTACGGTGAAGATATTAATAGAAACAAGCTCTAAGCATTTACCCCATTAACCCATTCCCCGTATACAACAAGATAGCTGGGATAAGATGCTCCAATGCTAAGTAGTATTTTTAAGTGCCAGGTTGACAACATACAATAAAAGACTTGAGAGAGAAACTGTGTGGACATCATGCCTGTGTCTACAGCGCAGGGGCTTTCGGAGGGGGCTGGTGCAGCCAGGGTGTGGTGTCCCAGCCCTGTTCTGGTAGACGGAGGGAGGGGCATGGCTGTTTAGGCCTTATCAGTCTCACCAGGTTGTCTCTGCTGGAGCAGTGCACCATCCAGCCCTCCTTCGCCACCGTGGAGCTCCGCCTCTTGGTGTGCTTGATGGACTGGACCACCCGCATCAGGGGGATGTTGGTGTTGGTGGAGGGGCTGGGCGCCAAGACGGACACACACACACACACACACACAAACGCACGGGTGTAAGGAGTGGAAAATCACAAGTATGATAACAAACGCAGAAGCACACACGTACACGAACAATTACACGTATACACACGTAAGCAATAGGAAACCATAAGCATGAAAGCAAACCACAAGCACACTTACACACAGACACACACACACAGACACACACACCCAAACGCACGTGTGTAAGGAATGGAAAATCACAATTACGATAGCAAACACGTACACGAACAATTACACATATACACACGTAACCAATAGGAAACCATAAGCATGGAAGCAAACCACAAGCACACTCTTACACACACTCACAGACACACACAAAAGCAAACGTGGGCATATTACCATACACAACAATGTGTACCAGGGCTCTATAACAGATTTCTGGGGAGGTTTATTTCATATTATTGATTGATGCCCTCAGATAAAATCCCCAGTCCCGTCTCAAAACGACACCCGCCCAGCCCGCGGCCCTACCTGATGATCTTGACGGGCTCCTCGTCCTTCTCCCGGTCCAGGTAAGGGGAGTCCATGAAGAACATCTTGTCCTCCGGGGTGGTGGGCTCCTCGGGGTCCTCCAGCCCCCTCAGCCCCTCCGTGTCGCTGCTGTCCACCTCCATGGTGTCCATGGTGTCCATGGTGTCCGCCGTGCTGTCCGAGTCCGGCCCCGGGCTGGCGGGCTCTGTGATGGAGGACGGTACAGGGAGTGTTTAGTGATGGAGGACGGTACAGTGGGTGTTTAGTGATGGAGGACGGTACAGTGGGTGTTTAGTGATGGAGGACGGTACAGTGGGTGTTTAGTGATGGAGGGAGGACGGTACAGTGGGTGTTTAGTGATGGAGGACGGTACAGTGGGTGTTTAGTGATGGAGGACGGTACAGTGGGTGTTTAGTGATGGAGGACGGTACAGTGGGTGTTTAGTGATGGAGGGAGGACGGTACAGTGGGTGTTTAGTGATGGAGGACGGTACAGTGGGTGTTTAGTGATGGAGGACGGTACAGGGAGTGTTTAGTGATGGAGGACGGTACAGTGGGTGTTTAGTGATGGAGGACGGTACAGTGGGTGTTTAGTGATGGAGGACGGTACAGTGGGTGTTTAGTGATGGAGGGAGGACGGTACAGTGGGTGTTTAGTGATGGAGGGAGGACGGTACAGTGGGTGTTTAGTGATGGAGGACGGTACAGTGGGTGTTTAGTGATGGAGGACGGTACAGTGGGTGTTTAGTGATGGAGGGAGGACGGTACAGTGGGTGTTTAGTGATGGAGGACGGTACAGTGGGTGTTTAGTGATGGAGGACGGTACAGTGGGTGTTTAGTGATGAGGGAGGACGGTACAGTGGGTGTTTAGTGATGGAGGGAGGACGGTACAGTGGGTGTTTAATGATGGAGGGAGGACGGTATACAATGGGTGTTTAGTGATAGAGGGAGACACCTTTGAGTGGGACTGCTGGGGGAGATAACGAAAGTGAAACGTAGGGCTGGGGAATAATCCTGGAATAAGGTTTATGAATGGTTTGGATTTATCCTGATACCCCTCTAATATTCTGAATTAGTTACGATGAGAAGATATGACCTTAAAATCAAAATATGAGCTTATCAACATTGAGGAAGAAAGGTTAAAAACAAAGATAGTTTTAGCCGATACTTTCAATTTCCGTATATTTCAATGTGGGACTGTTCAGAACTATAGTTTGAATCCAAGAATATGGTTATATCTTGTGATACTGTTTAAATTCTCCATGATCATCACAATAATAAAAGTTTCCCTCTAGCCAAGCCGTGAGGTAATGAAAGAAACCTGGACCTACCGCCATTGAAGACCACCTCTCCCAAACAGTCTCTGGGTACCTTGGAAGCACAGCGCTTATGACAGTTGAACCTGCAATCTAACAAGAGGAGACGGAGGAAACATGATCAACACATCATTAGGCTGCTAACAAATCGAACAGGAAATAGACACTGCTTATTCCACATGGCATCTGCACCTTTTACAAAGGATTGCATATAAAACTAGAACTAACAATAGTACATGCACGCTTTTTCACTGTGTCCGTACTTGAAACAAACTTGGACAAATCCCTAGCTCTATGAAAAGGTGATCTTTAGCCTATACCATTAGCATTTTTCCGAGCTCCAATGTTATCCAATCAGCACCCCATGTTTCATCCTGTCACTTCTCTAAATGAATTATCCTTTGCATGAAATGATACAAAGACCATCTATTAGGGATTACTCTGTGGGGACGTCGCCTAAGAACTCCCACTTTCATCAATCAAGCCTTGAGGAGCCAAATGAAGGCCTTCCTCCACTTTGACCTGCTCTCTGTTTACCCAGGAAACCTGTCAAAGTGAGGAAACCACAATGTTGTTTCATCTGTCATTAGGCTTTTACTACTTAGTCATTGAGCAGACACTTCTGTCCTATGCAACTGACAGTTAAAGCATATTTCAGATACATTTCATTAAGGAGCAGGTATGGGGTTCGGCATCGCGCTCAAGAATGCAGCGCAGTGCAGATTTTTGGGTTCGGACCCACAACCTTCCAGCTGGGAGTCAAACCCTAACCGCTAGAAGACTATCCTGCAGGATGTCCACTACATACAATACAGACTCCCATTTCGTCATTTATACTGCAATCCTGTCATCGGGTCAAGATCTTCTGTAGCATGAAATACTTTACATTCAACACATAAATAATGTGCAGCCCAACTGGCCGAAAAGAGACACATGGGTTTTCCGGCGTTTGACTACCAACCTTTACACTGCATGCCCTGGCGGAAGAGGCCCTTGAGCAGGCGCTTGCAGTACTGACAGATGGTGGGCCGTGTGTACGTGTGGACGGCGAAGGTGTGCGGAACCTTCACCCGGCCCAGCACCATCTTCTCCATCCAGATGGGCCGGCCGCTCCACGACAGGATCCGCTTCCCCGCCTCCTGGTGGGACCGCTGCTGCTGCCGGAGGTGGGGTGGGGGTGGAGGTGAGGTGGACCGGGGGTGGGTGGGGAGGTGGGGGGTAGGGGGGTGGAGGTGGGATGGGTGGGGGTGGAGAAGGGTGGGGGTGGATAAGGGGGTGAGGTGGAGGGGACGGATGGGGGACGAGGGTTTATTACAAGGTGCACGGCGAACCTCCTCGGACAGACAATTATGGGCACTAGTATACGATGGAGATACAAGGAATGCCAATGGATATACTATAGGAAGGGAACCAGTGATTGGGGTTAAAGGGTTAGAATGCATTCATTATTTATGAATCCTGGTTTGGCACTGGGTCAACATCTGGCGTCATATGAAGGCAATGGAGGTCCAGATAACAGCAGAGCATTTATCTCTCAATACAACATGTTTTCATAGGGCCTTTGGGGGTCCATAAAAAATGTCCCTAGCCAATTTATTACTACATTTTTTGGTTTCTGCATCTGTGATATTTCAAAACACAGCCCTGGAAATGATCTGGTGGACAAGGGTCAAATGGTAAAGTAAAAACAATGAGGAGCTTAGAAAGGGTGCTTGTGATCAGCATGTGGACCCGTGGCCTTGGTTCCTCCGGTCCAAATCCCTTTCACAAGTCCAGGTCTCAAACTGAACTAGAGCGGAGGACCTACATTGGCTCCACAGTGTTTCCATGGTGAAGGCATTGTCATTCTGCATCATGATAATGACGGCCAACATAAACATGGGTCAACATAAATACGGTTCTTTCTCTACCAATCAGTAGTCACCTCTTCGATGACGACCACAGCGGTCTCTGCAGGCGGGGGCCTGGGGGCCGACAGCGAGGGCCCGGGCAGGGAGACATTAGACAGACGTCTCTTTCGGACACCGGTGCAGTTATTGGGGATCTTGAAGGCGCAGCGCTTATGGTAATTCAGCCCGCAACCTACCAACGGCAGAAAAACACCAGAAAATTATGACATTTGTTTAAGCTGAACGTTTCTCAGAAGGGCATTTGTGGGGTTGAAATGGTACCGGTCGGCACACCGTGAACAGCTGACTCTGATGTGTTCACAGCGACCACAAGAGGGCCCCAATGGTATCCCCTGACAAATCTTGATCTGTCAACCTGCCTGCCTGCCAACATTCCTCTGGTTGATCTATGGACCACTTATGTCCAACTCATACTCTAAGAGGAGTTCAAGTGCTGCCTAATGACATGGAAATTAAAGAGCACAAAAAGTATGATCCAATAATTACGAAAATGAGAAAGGAGAGTCGACATATGATTCAGCCTTTCATATTTCGTCCTCAAATCTGGGGCTGCTGTGCCCTGAATAAAGTATTTTTTTATCGTTATATCTTCTCGGGGCTTCTCTGAAGATGGAGGAGAGATGTGGCCTGTGTGTGTGTGTGTGTGTGTGTGTGTGTGTGTGTGTGTGTGTGTGTGTGTGTGTGTGTGTGTGTGTGTGTGTGTGTGTGTGTGTGTGTGTGTGTGTGTGTGTGTGTGTGTGTGTGTGTGTGTGTGTGTGTGTGTGTGTGTGACCATGTGTTGCAATTGTTTGCATGCATTGGAAGTGGTTGCCTCTCTCTGGTTAGAGCTGGTTAGAGAGTGTTTAAAGTCATTAACGTCCGGAGGCAAGTTTTGGCAAACTGCTTGCTGCATCATTCATCAATTGTGGTCAGAGCTTCAGTGGTTCAAAGAGGGCCCAATCCATCAATATCCCCATCATTAAAGAGGAGTTTGGTAACAAAAAAATAGGAGTAATATTCATCTGTTCTGTATTTACTTTAAGTTTGTCATTTTGGTTTCTCCAGGATGCGTGTATCATTGCTTGTATGTGTGTGTGTGCGTGCGTGCGTGCGTGTGTGTGTGTCAGTTTGCGTTTGTGTCTTTGTTAGTGTTTGTTTTTGTGTGTGTGTGTATATGACTACGTCTATGGGTGTGTGTATATGTCTATGTGTATGTATGCCTATGTCTAAGTGTGCGTGTGTGTGTGTGTGTGTACGCGCGTGTGTGTGTGTGTCTACGTGCATGTGTGTATGTCTACGTGCAAGTCTGTTTGTCCGTTTTTTTGTGTGTGCCTGTGTTTACGTATGTGTGTGTGTGTGTGTGTGTGTGGTGTCTGTGTGAGTAAATGTGTATTTGTCTACGTGTGTGTGTGTGTGTCTACGTGTGTCTGTCTGTCTGTGTGTGTGTATGTATGTCTACACGCATGCGTGTGCGCGCGTGCGTGCATACGTGCGTGTGCGCGCGTGCGTGCATACGTGCGTGTGTGTATAGGTCTATGTGGGTGCGTGCATGCATGTGTGTATAGGTCTATGTGCGTGCATGCGTGTGTGTATGTGTGTGTGTGTATAGGTCTATGTATGTGCGTGTGTGTATAGGTCTGTGTATGTGCGTGCGTGCGTGTGTGTATAGGTCTATGTATGTGCGTGCGTGCGTGTGTGTATAGGTCTGTGCGTGTGTTAATTAATCGACTTCCCTCTCACCTTCACATTTGAGGCCCTGGCGGACCAGGCCCCACAGCATCTCCCCGCAGTAGTCGCAGAAGGTGGGGGCCTTGTAGGAGTGCACATAGAGGGCGTGGGGGCGGATCTGGAAGTCCTCGACCGTGGCTAGGGCTGGGGAAACACCACAACACCTCACAGCTTGATGGAGCCCAAACACACGGCAAGAAAAGTGTTGGGCCGTCTACTGGCCGCGCGCCAGTCACTGTCGTTGTTCAAGTGCGCGCGCGCGTGTGTGTGTGTGTGTGTGTGTGTGTGTGTGTGTGTGTGTGTGTGTGTGTGTGTGTGTGTGTGTGTGTGTGTGTGTGTGTGTGTGTGTGTGTGTGTGTGTGTGTGTGTGTGTGTGTGTGTGTGGTTGTGTGTTTTACAACTCTGAATGTGAAGTGTTTCTAGGAAATTATGGTCGCAAGAAAAAACAATCCAGTCGAGGAATAGGAAGGAGAAAATTGAAGGAAAATAATCAACCTGAAATAATAAACATATTGAACGTACAACTTATCCCACATACTTCCCTATTCCCAGAATAATAGTGAGAAAGCTCATTGTGCCTGTATGCTGTGTGTGGTGTGGTTCTGTGTGCCTGTGTCAGTAGTGCCATTGCAGTGCTTGGCCAGCAGAGGCCGCCATCTTAACATCCTCAACAGTCAAGTCTGACACCTGTTAACCCTAACAAATTAATCTAGCATAGCTTCCAAAAAATAAACCCGAGGGTACAAGTCATGGATAAACGATCTCACATTGACCTATTATTTTTGTGTGTGTGTGTGCGTGTATTCTTGCATGCGTGATTGTGTGGGAGCACATCGCCCCAAATGAGTCATACAATAGATGTCTCCCCATCTATCACCTCTTGCACAGATCTTTCTTTTGTTGTGCATCCAACAGAGATTGCTGAGGTCATCTCTGTACAACAAAGAATCTGAAACATCAGGGGAGTGAGTCACTCCCGATGTGAGGACGATGAATGAGAGGTGATGCTTGCTACCATCATAAGTGTGAATGGAGCTCTTCTTCAATGGAGTCGATCGGCACATAACGGGGCCGCATCTGACCTTTTGGATGTGAAGCAGCCCACCAGGTAATCATTTATTCAGCCCCTGATCGACTGCTGACCGACACAGGAATTATTAACTCTGAATTGTCAGTGAGACTGCCTGCGTGTGTGTATGTGTGTATGTGCTTTGTCTTTCTCTATAAGGTGAAAGAATACTTTAGCTTGGACAACACACAGACTTCTGACATTGGTCCAAAGTGGTTGCAATAACAACCGTACAACGTCATTCTCTCTCAGAAAAGAATGCGTACAATACTCTGAGAGATTAGGCGAATTAACTGTCAAAACCAAAGAAAGTCGCTCAAAGGTAGGGTTACAAACTGGAAAAGAACACAAAAGCAACAACAAACAGCCGCTACATAACAACATTAGCACCGGTTTTCCCAGCAGCTGAATTACCATCACTTGACACCAAAATGAAAAACATTTATTCTAATTACGTCAAGCAAAAAGTGTTATTTGCTTGTTTTCACCCCAAGTACAAACCCAGCTTTTCATAACCCCTTCAATAACACGGCGGAACTCCGAGGCAACACTCAACGATTGGATCGCTGCGCGGCAGATAATCAGATAATCACTGTCACCCTCACACCCCAAGAACAAGAAACCATCATCTGAGGACCTTGTGCGCCGGAGGTTTCTCCTCCGGACCAGATGAGCGCCGATAGCCGGCGGGCTCTCAGGGCTGAAGTTGAGCACCGACTTCAAAGGGCAGAGCTCCAGTGAGTCACATGCCACGAGGGCGCACATAACTGTTTGGCACCGTCACATAAAAGGCAGTATTCATGAGTATCGCCTCGACACACACACACACACACACACACAAACATGCGCGGCTGTGAAACCGCAGTCTGCCTCTCATGGCTCCCCGTTTTATGTGATGGCCCGTTGTCCGTGTTATTCGCATCAAGCGCTGCCCGTTGCGTGGTTTCTCTCATAAGACCAAATTTTTTTTCCTTATCTGCGTGATTTCATGGCGCCCGATTTTTATCCTCGCCTCGGCCATGTTTTCTCCTAAACAAGCTGAACACACAACAAGCGTGTGTAGCCGTGGGTTTTCTCTCTGCACGATACAAAACGTTAACGCGCACACTGTGAACTGTGTGGAGAAAGTGGATGGGAAAAGAGAGTGGGAAAGGGGGAGGCAATGAGACGACAGAGACGGGGCCAAGAACCTCAATCCTCCTGGGGGTCAGGACATGGCCTCTGTGTGTGTGTGTGTGTGTGTGTGTGTGTGTGTGTGTGTGTGTGTGTGTGTGTGTGTGTGTGTGTGTGTGTGTGTGTGTGTGTGTGTGTGTGTGTGTGTGTGTGTGTGTGTGGTCTGTCCCCTCTTTTTTTTTGTGCAAGGGGCCGCTCTGTACATCAGAGCCTGTTTACACTCTGCGGGTCCTCCACAATCACTTACTGCAGGAAAAACAAAGCTCTCTGCTTTGAGCCCCAAGCCAAGGAAAAGCTGCTTTCACCTCCCCGCTCGCTGGGTGGGTGGTGGAGATGCTCGCTCTCTCTCTCTCTCTCTCTCTCTCTCTCTCTCTCTCTCTCTCTCTCTCTCTCTCTCTCTCTCTCTCTCTCTCTCTCTCTCTCTCTCTCTCTCTCTCTCTCTCTCTCTCTCTCTCTCTCTCTCTCTCTCTCTCTCTCTCTCTCTCTCTCTCTCTCTCTCTCTCTCTCTCTGCAACAACAGGTTGGTCAGGAAAGAAAAAAGCATGGGCAGAAGATGACAGTGGACAAATTGTGGGATGGAAAAGAACAACATATGCCGTGAACCACATAAACGGTTGAAGTCGGGAAGTTGGTTGTTCTTCTCTTTTTCATTTTTATTCCTTCATATTAATTGCGGTGTAATTATCTTCGTCATGAGATGTGTAATCAAATTGGGAGCATTGCCGTGTATGGGTGAGATAAGGAGAAGTGTTAGCATAGCACTAGCATATTGTGCTACGTCACGTAGCATTGCTTCTCATCTCTGACGCTTTCCTGCCAGCATTTCCTCAAGGGACTGTATATCATACTAGAGGAAATATATGGAAGACGATAGAAGGATTCAAACTGTTTCAGTGAAAAGACGGAGAGATACGACTTGCAAAAAATGTCTGCTACCAAAGAAAAACAAAAACAGTGTTTTTGGAAGTTTCCAGTCCCTGAGTGGACATTCTTCAGTCCCAAAGCCTTACAGCTGACCGTGTAAATCCTTCCAAACAATGAACTAGGCGCACACTGAGAAGTGGGTGGGTGGGGGGGGAGGTCACATCAGGTGGGAAAGACTTCCCCCAAGGGCCAGGGCTTCCCAATGGAGGCAGGTGGTGGGGAAAAATAACAGAACCGAGGTGAACCGAACAAAAGCAAAAACAGATGTTTCAGGCCATCGGCTGAACACCCTCAGCCATTCAAAATAGGCTGAGGCACTTGCAGTTGGAGATGACAAAGGACTCCAAGCACCCCTGAGAGTACGGTCGACGAGTTACTACGTACGACGTATTATGATATAATAAGATTGGTTGATGGTGGTAGTGCAAATATCAGAGATTTGCATACGTTTATTTTGACATGGAGGTATTGTTATAGAGCGATAGAAAGGATGCGGGTTGTGTGTGTATGCGTGTGTCTGTTTATGATTGTGCTTGCGTGTGTCTGTGTGTCTGTGCTCGTGCGTGGGTGTGTGTGTGTGTGTGTGTGTGTTTGTGGGTTGTGGCATGAACCTGAATCGCCACCCCACGCAAAAATTACGTTGTGTTCCAACGTAAAAGTGAACACACAATCCGACAGCGTGGCCATGTGAGAGGGAGGGGCTAATGTGGATGTCTATGTACCGGAGAGCACCACCTCGATGAGGTCTCCTTCGTGGATGTCTACGTACCGGAGAGCACCACCTCGATGAGGTCTCCTTCGTGGATGTCCTCGGCGGCGCTCAGCCTCTGCAGGATGTTCTCGTCGCTCAGGTCGTGGCGGAAGAGGAGGATCTTGTCGTACATACCGAAGAAGCCGCACTCGGGGAACTGGAGGGGGAACAAAAAGGGGGTGGAGGAGAGTCAGACGCAGAGCGACACAGCGGACTGAAGCCTGACGTTAAAGGGGACATATGCCACAAGGTGTGAGTGTGATTTGCCTTACAAGCCGTTTTGACGGCTGGTAGGCTGATCTATCCAGCACAGATCTAGGTGGACACGCCCACTAGTGATGTCATATGGGGCAGATCTTTTGAAACGGCTTGTAAGGCTATACTCACACCTGGTGGCATAATATGTCCCCTTTAAGGGGATTCACTTCAAGTGTCCCGTAAAACCAAAGTCACAAACCTGAAAGACTGAGCGTCATCACATCGCAAAGATAAAAAAGGGCTGATAAAGGATATTACAGCTAACTCCTTAAGGCCCTAAGATATCTCATGTTTTCTTGTTTGCATTACCTGCATGTAACAGCATGTGTTTTAAAATGCTGAAGCTTAAGATCAGTTCTCAATCAGGACAGACTGAGTGAGGAGTGTGCCCCACATTCTAGTGGACAATAGACCAAAGTACGCCCGCAAATGAGTTCCTGCCAATCATTTACAGAAGGCCACTGCAACACCTTGGCCACGAGGAGCCAAGAACAAATTCACTAGCACAACTGGAGCTGGGAGATGATCAACATGCACAAGTTGCTGTCACCCAGGGGTGTGTGAAGACCCACGTGGGGTCAAAGCAGGCCACGCCAGCCTTGGACACACCGCAAGGTTCACGACCCAGTTCTGAGTGGGTGCCGAGGTGAAGTCATTTGGTCAAGGGGTGGGGGTAGGGGGGAGGAGTAGGGTGGGGGAGGAGGAGGGTGGGGGAGGAGGAGGGTGTGGGAGGAGGAGGGTGGGGGAGGAGGAGGGTGTGGGAGGAGGGTGTGGGAGGAGCGGGGAGGGAGGTAAACATCCTGACAGCAGTAGAGGAGAATCAGTGCACAGGAAGCAGAGCTCCAGTTGATACTGACTCACTTCCTGCGCTGCATCAGGCGTCGGGGGTGTGTGGGTGTGAGTGTGAGTGTGAGTGTGTGTGTGTGTGTGTGTGTGTGTGGGGGGGGTACTGGAGTATTGAATCCACACTTAGATGTAAATAAACCACCGAACCACAACAGCCGTAGGAACAGTCATGTCATGGAGTCACAACCCCCCGTTTCCTTCCACGCTCACTGCCAGCCGAATGTCACGCCAGGGCAGTTTAAAACCCAGAGAGAATAACGCCAAATGGCACACACACACACACACACACACACACACACACACACAAACACACCTCCTCCTCCTCGCCACACGTCCACCTCCAGGACTAATGGAAGAGGCTTGTGTGGCAGCCAAGTGGAAAAGGTTGCTCTCATCACCTCCTAGCCTGCTGCATACCAGCACCAGCAGCACATGGGACGGCCAGACAATTGACAGGACGAGAGAGCGAGAGCAAGGGCGAGAGAGAGAGAGAGAGAGAGACACCCGCCATGGCAGGGCATCAAAGCTGGCACAGGTCGGGGATGCTGCCCTCTCCGAATGAGACCACTCTTGTGAATGCCCTGCCACCAACACCACCACCACCACCACCACCACCAGCGCTGCCAACGCCTCCACGTCCGCAACCACCACCCCAACCGCAAAAAGCACTCACATCACCACCACCCACCCACCTGACTCTGCAGTACCAGGGTCACAGACAATGGACACCGTAGCACATGGAACAATCATGTGATGGCGAGGAATGCATTGTGAAGGAAGGGGGGGGGGGGGGGGGTGGTCTCTAGGCGTAGGAGGTACACCTGGAGCCATTTCAGCTGCCAAGACATACAGACAGTACACACGAAACAACCCCACATCCACACGCTGCTACTAGTGTCATAATCAAAATAAGGGCCAAACATCTGATAAAACAGCACGCAGGGAGACACACGCTCACACACACACACACACACACACACACACACACACACACACGCACACACACACACACACACACACACACACACACACACACACACACACACACACACACACACACACACACACACACACACACACACGTCACACACACACACACGCTAATCCTCATCCACCTCTGACGAATCAGTAACACAGAACGTGGAAGGGGGACTTGTGGCGCGTTTCCACTGCAGGGTGCGGTACGGTTCGGTTCGCAAAGGTGCGGTACGGATTGCGTTTCCACCGCCAAAAGTGGGCGTGACCCGGACTGAGCCGTACTCGTTTTTTCGTACTCGTCTTCAGTACTCCTCCGTTGGGGTACTGAGACGCCTGAAAGGGTGCCGGAAAATTCGAGCTACACACCCCCTCTGTTGATTGGTCGACAGAATCGTCACTTCCGGGCGACGCGGGGATAAAAACAAACAAACAGTAGCCTCAAGGCATTATTCTTTACAATGAACATGTCGCGTAAAACGCTTGCTTGGGCGAACAAGGAGGTGGAGACGTTCCTCTGCATTCTTGGGGAGGAAGACGTGCAGAGGGAGCTTGATGGAGCAGTGAGAAACGAGAAGGTCTACCGCACCCTGCAGTGGAAACGCGGCATTAGAAGTCATACGGACATATAAAGATATAGGAACAGCGTCGTATAGAAGTCTTCATTTCAGCATACACTTGTCATCATGTTCCTCGTTCTGATATCCATCCTCTCAGATGATTCAATCCCCAGGTGCACGCCTGAGCCCAAATCCCATTATGCAGCGCCAAGGCAAACACATTAGACATGCATATCGAAAACCCTATCTGCAAAAACAACGGGGGAAGTGGAGGTGAGCCGGGGCGTCGGGGGGGTGAACCTGGGGGCTTTTGTCGACACGTCCGTGAAACTCATGTAAGGCACGTGCCTGCCTGATGGAACATTTCCAGCCCCCGCCCTCGCCACATCCTCAACCCTGTGGCCCTTTGAAGTGATGAATGGCCCCTGGCTGGGAGGGCCCCCACCCTCCCAGCCAGGGGGGCATCCTTCCTGAGGCGGCTGCAGAGTCACGCTGGGTCCACCTCCAGCACCGCGCCTGCTACGAGACCCCTGGCACCGCCGCGCACGGGCTACGCACACGTACACACGTGCACGCAGGCCGACTCACGCACACACATATATGTATAGGGACACACACAGACAGACACAGACAGGCATGCCCACGCATAGACACACGCACGCCATGCACGCACACACAGGTACGCACGCACGCACACACAGGTACGCACGCACGCACACACAGGTACGCACGCACACACACACACACACACACACACACACACACACACACACACACACACACACACACACACACACACACACACACACACACACACACACACACACACACACACACACACACACACACACACACACAGACAGAGCCTGATGCAGACACATGACCACTAAATAAAAACAGGTTGCAGACACACACACATACCTGCGTTATCATCCCAGCATCTCCTACACACTTACAAACACCATGTAGATGAGACAAATAGTAGTCCAGCACCAACATAACATGTGCACACACACACACACACACACACACAAACACACAAGTGGCCCCCTGCCAACCCCCACACAGCTGGTGTTGGTGTCTCATTGGCACAACCTTGGACACTGTTCCACTGTACACACCGCTGCCTCCGTTCCAGGGCACCAGCATCAGCATCTGCAGGCTGCCGCTACTGCTGCTGACAGCCAGACCCCCCCCCCCCCCGCTGTTTCCAAAGCCAGAGGAAGCCAGGGCCACAGCAACAATGGAGCGCCTCGAGTCTGAGTGACAGTGTGTGTTACATCCCCGCCTCGGCCCTCAGCAACCTGATGTTGATCATGAAGGATGGGCATCAGGTCGGACCTCGAAACACGGCCTTTCACGTGAGTAGAATGCATTGAAGTAAGAATGATTAGTGCAGCCCACACACACACACACACATACACGCACATCCAAACATACCATAACACACGGAAGAGCTGGTGTCCACATGCCATGGTTGCATACATTTCCCGCAGCCCATAGTGACTAAGCACGTCTTTTGTCTTCGTCAAACACAGGGGCCCCCATCCGCAAGCATCCATTCAGCCGAGCTGGGGCGACCACACACACACTCGCATTGCACTCGCACACACACACACACACACACACACACACACACACACACACACACACACACACACACACACACACACACGGCGGATCAACACTTGCAAACACACACACATCGGATCAACACTCACTCAGACACACATTCTCGCTTTCATACAGAGGGACGCGGCGCGGGGAAGCTGTGTGTGAGGTCCACAAGTCAGCCTGGAAAGACAAGTGGAAAGGGGCTTTGCAGGAGTAAGCTTTTGTTAAACGAACTAATCTGCCATTGATATGCTAAATCCTGTTATAAGAAAAGAGAGAGAGCGCGAGGACGTGCAACACAAGGGCTAGCAGAGCATTGGGTAAAGGAAGGGGTGAGGGGGGGGGGGGGGGGGGGGGGCAAAGAGTCTGACAGTTTTGAAATATGGATGTTTGGACCATTTTTTTTCTTTTCTTCTTTCCATTACGAACCAAAACCTTTGCTGCCTGAAAACCTAGAAAGAAAGATCTGGTTTTAATAAGCGGGCGTGCAGGCCCCCCCCCCCCCACCCCCGCTCTGAGGAATCAAGTTGTTTTGCCGTGTGAATTTGCTATCATCCGCTGAACTGGAAAACTGTACGGCAGCAAGATAAATTGTGGAATTCCCGGAGTCATTAATCACTGATGGACATCTATGTAGCAATATGACTTTATCCTTCACGTTCAGTGGGCTGAGCGTGTGCTCGTTCTAAACATTCTGCTCCATCCAGCACAACACGAAACCGATAGCTTCCAGCACTCAGTCACACAATGAAGGGCCTTATACAGATGAAAACAGCGCTTTAATGCTACATTACTCACTCATGCAAAGCAATGTGACTCAACATTTATTGAGCATGTGTGAACATGTGTGTGTTTGTGCAAGTCAGGTCAACTTAGCTCAGGAGGTGGAGAGGGTTCACTTTCAATCGGAAGGTTGCCAGTTCGATCCCTGGCTAATCCTAGCTGATTGTTGAGGTATCCACGAGCAAGGCACCTAACCCTGACTGCTCCCGACGGGCTGGCTGTCGCCTCGCAGGGTAGACCCCGCTGTATATGATTTTCTGTAATACTTGTATGATTTACTGTGCCTTGTGTGAATGGTTGTTAGTCGCTTTGGGTAAAATTGCTGCTAAATTCCTTCAATGTAGTAGATCCATTGTTGTGTATGTGTGCACATACCAGCAGACAGTCTGAAAGGACATACGAGGCCAAACGTCTACAGATGCTACATCAGCGCTACGGTCCCCACTAAAAACATCACTCGTTCATACAGACTAATGAACCAAAACAATCATCAATCACTGACCACCATTTGGAAAAAGTGGGTCAATTTGATTCAAGGTAACAGCCGCGGTAGGCTAGCCGCGGGGGCCATAGCATCGTCAGCCAGCCAGCCAAAGGGTAGGAGCGGACGGCCATCACAAGACCAGCTCTCCAGACAAGATGCTTTTATCCAGCAGATAAATGAAGCCATTGATCGATATGCATGCGATTTTTTATCGGTGCCAAGAGATAGAACGAACTGCTCTTTTGTCCATGTGAACAAGAGCCGCAGCATTCTGGTCCCCCTTGGGTTTCTTTAAAGCTTCCCTAGAGCACATTCTCTGGTTTCCTGCCACTTGCAGCCCTCACAAACATATTTCTCCTTTGATACATTAGGAATTTTTTCATTGTTGCCTGCTCATGAACGGCCTCTACATCATTGCTTAAATGAAATATCCAACTTTAAATGCAATATACAATATATTGCTGTCGAGTACACATCAAGTCAGCCACAGAGCTGTTTTTATATTTTTGGACAGCGAAGAAAAGTTCAGCATAAAAAAAAGTATGAGAAAAGCAATGTTATTTATCCATGCAAAAAAGGTTTTGGACATGACACTGGTGTGTGTCCATTTCTTACAAAGCAAGAACACAATGTAGAAAGAAGAACCAAAAGGAGAAAGAATACAATGAGGCTTGTAGAGCCATACACGTACGCATGTCTCACAGACAAATGGGGCCTGCGTGTTCCAGCCTGATACTATCTACTGGCTGAGCCTCACCGACGGTGCTGCCATGACTCATCATGTGATGTAGCAGAACAGTGAAGTCATGAAGCCACTGGGTGCCAGCACGCCACGGAGAGTGCTAAACAAATAGCAAAGTGGCGTTTGATGTCCAAACCACCACAAAACCATTGTTTGACTGTGAGGTGCATTTCAGTGCCCACATCAGAGGGAAGTGTACTGCGTTTCCTACTCCCAACGCATGCATCGGAAAATCCAATTATGCGCTCACACGAACCTTTCACAAAGGAAAGCGGCGCAATTAGTTTCTTCCAAGTCACATCAAACACTGCGTGAAAAACTGTGTTCATTTAGTTAAGTCAACACTGGAATTGTATTTGTTTTCATTACATATTATTAATACAATATGAAGCAGAAGTTTTTCCACACGGCTTGAGTTGAAGAAACACAAGCTGAGATGCTAACTACCAAATTCAGGGATTACGGAGAGCCAAAACATTTGGTTTTTCCACAGTCTTCGTTTACACTTAGAGCTCTTTTTTTTGTGGAAATTTTGAAAACAAATAAAATGTTTAAAAAGTTTTCTCTGTTGTGTCATATCAATTTCATACACAAAGTAGTTGATTTTCTAGCTTAGCGAGCATCGATCACCCCAACAAAAACAAAAAATGAACAACTTTTTACCACAACACAAAAGCGTTGAGCAAATCATTGTTGATCCAGTAAGCCAATCCGCCCTTTGCAGCATAACGACAATCATATGATAGCACACAGCAAAGCAGGCTGAATGTTCAGGTACTACCAAGTTTGCAGGCCGCGCCCGCAAACTAGAGTGAACATGAACCCTAACATTGTTTCCCATTAGGGACAGACTGAGATTGACTTGCGTCCTCATCACAGGCCCAACACAGCGTAGATCGAACCAACCGGTGACCAGCTATAGTCAGCCAGCCAACAAAGCATGTGGCTTTCCTTCCGCCCTGCCGGCAGTGGGGTGGAAACTGGGGCCCCGCGGGGCCCCCGTGGGCCAGGCTCCGTCTTACAGCACGCCAGGGCAGAAAACTATTTGCTCCTCCGTTTTCAGGCGCGAGCCAAGAAAAACATACAGCTACAGCTGGAGGCGAAGCGCGAGACAGAGAGAGCGAGAGATCCTGTGAGCCCTGCAGTACCTACCCAACACCAGTCCTCCTTTACATTCACGTCTCATCCCCACGTATAAATAAACGCGTATAAACATCCCTAATGTACAGACATTTATAATCGCATCTTCTGGGTGTTTTGACGCAACAACCGCCTTCGTCCACTGTGAGAGGGAGCGAGACATACACAGCTATGGCCGGCGAGCCCATGGTGACCGGGCCAAGAGAGCCGCTGAGAGAGAGCGAAAGAGAAAGCTATGTGAGGGAAAGGGGAGAAGAGGAGGAGTGGTCCCCTCCTCATTCAGATAAGCCTGAGGAACCCGTATCCTACCATGTGACAGGAGTTTGCGTCATTTAGAATTAATTCCTGTATGCATTCATTCAAACGTACTGTGTAACAGCTACTGTATACTCACAGAATGCAAGGGGTGCACTTCCCGAGAACAAGTGAGAAGGATTGGCTTCTAGCTGCATTTCCATTTCAGACTGTATGCCTTGTAAGACGGAGGGTACGTTCCTACCTGCTGTACATAGAGCTGCATGGAATACATATAGAAATAAACAATCCCTGACCTGGCTTCAAACTCATCACAATAACAATTTCCTCCCTGGCACTGCATAGGTAGGATGAGCCTCCTCCCTCTGGATCGCACGAGCGCTTATCTATCTTTCACAAGACACCGAGGACCCAGCTGTTCAGGCTGCACCTGGACAGAAACCGCCCCAGCCTCTCTCCCTTATTCCTAATAACTCTGACTGCACACGAACACACAGACCCACATCCACACATAGAGATCGACGTTTGCTTTGACTGCAGACAAGATAGTAGGCAGTAGGGTGAGTAAGACTGTAACGTACGGTTGGTTAGCAGGGTCAGCTTAGCTCAGGGGGGAGAGCGGAGTGACTTGTAAGCGCAAGGTTGCTAGTTTGAACCCCGGCTCCCCAGGTAGATGAGGTTAGGCTGTCGCCTTGGATGGTTCATGTCAATTTGGACAATAGTCCAAATTGACTTACAAGTATGACTCCTTGTAAGTGGCCTTGGATATAGTCGGTGCATGAATTGTTAGAAGTGGCTTTGGATAAAAGTGTATGCTAAATGTATATTTGACCATTTTGTTTAGGTGACTAATATGATTATTATAATAGCCTTATATTCACGATAGTGTAATATGTTACTAACTAATTGTCCTTGAAACTGCCCCAGACCAATTGTCTATGTCTAGCCAGGGGCGAGGTGTCTTGCAACAGGGCAGCGTACCGCTTGTTCACCTCTCAGGTTGCTGTTCTAATCCCCACCTCCTCCGTCCGTCTCGCCTATCTCACAGAGGAGTGTGAACACTGTGGCGCAGGCCCGGGTCCCGCGCTGGGCCAGTGGCGAGGCGAGAGGGAGAGGAGGAAAGCAGAGGCCTGTAACCGAGCCAGGAACTCACATGTTAGCAATAATAATGCTGCTGGTGTCCTACGGTGAGAAGCGGCAGGCACGTGTGTAAGTGAAGCCACCGTGTGAATTAAGTCACCGTGTGTGACCTCTCCACCGTGCAGACTCGGGGCTGGTCGGCGTTCCCAGACGAGGTGGGATCTCGAACGCTAACCGCCACGGCTCACTAGACCGGGCTCCGGTCCATACTGCAGGCCTGGCCGGTGCCGTCACGCGGCCAGACTAGTACACCTGTCAGAGACGGCCGGCGTCTCAGAAGTCAGGACATACTTGCGCAGCTACGTCGACGGCTTGCAGAGTTTCTAGCAAATCGCAATAGCAGATGGGTTGTCTGCCAAACACTAACCTGAGCCCACTTCCTGGATTTAGTCAGAGCTCCGCTTCCAATCCCCCTGACCCCCCCTTCGGAAAGAAAGAAATCCACAATTATTTCTCCAGACCCTTTGGTTTGTTTTACTGCAGAAGATCTATACTTCTGTGGTCACTTGGCAATACGCAGCGATGTGAAGATAATGGAGATGAGGTCACTTCTGGTTGATAGCCACGTTGTCCTGCTAACGGTGCTCGGAGACGATGAAGCCAAAGCAGCCTTCAGTAATGGCCCCATTCTCCACAAATCATCTCCCTTTTGTGTGTACTGTCTGTCTGTCTGGCTCTCTTTGTGCATTCGTGAACGAGTAAGTGCGCTTGAGTGTGTGTGTGTGTGTGTGTGTGTGTGTGTGTGTGTGTGTGTGTGTGTGTGTGTGTGTGTGTGTGTGTGTGTGTGTGTGTGTGTGTGTGTGTGTGTGTGTGTGTGTGTGTGTGTGTGCGTGCGCAGTCACATACGTGTGTGTGTGTTAGTTTGCTTGCATACCAAAAGCTTAACAACCACTGGTCAGGTACCTTTCTGCAATGAAGAGGTGTGCAATGTGTTCTGCTGTGTGCGTATGTCTGTGCGTGTGTATGACTCATGGATAGCAGGCTCTTCCGGGCCCAGACAGGCGGAGGGGAGGAGAGGAGGAGGAGGAGGAGGAGGAGGAGGAGGAGGAGGAGGAGGAGGAGGAGGAGGCGGAGGAGGAGGAAGAAGAGGAAGAGAGGAAGGCTGAGTTACAGGATCTAAGGCCTCTCTCAGGAAGACAGCAGTGCGAGCTGACACACTGCCAGACACTTGCACACAGCTGATGAGTAACAGCCGAGTGGGGTTGTGGGGAGGGATAGCTCTCCACCTCGAGGGCCTTACTGCAACATGTGTTCTCCCATCTCCCACCAGGGGCCTGGAGCACCCTTGGGGACCGCCGCCACCGCTGTGACCTCACTACCACCGCCCCCACTACCCCCACCCTGAAATAATTAGCACATAAAAGCGGGTGGGGGGTTGGGAATTCATACTAGTGGGAGGTTAATAGGGAGTGCACTTTCTCTGTTCCGGCAGGACAGGAGTTCATAAGGCGGGGAGGAAATGGCTCTGAGGCTGCTGCTGCTGCTACAGCTCTATAGACGGGGCCAGGGGCAGCACAGGGCTTGCTGGTGCTGGTGAAGGGTCATTGGTTTACAGCGATGAGCTTTTTACATCAAATTTCATAATTTCAGATGCAACACGTGGCAAAAGGCCTTGTTGGAGGGAGTACACGCTTTGACTTAACGACCACCTCGTAAAACACATCATCGGTGAACATTGCATCCTTTGTTTGAATTAATTGGCATTAAAGTTGAAATGCAACCCATACTGCTATGCTGCAGCCACTTCTTTGACTTGATGATTTCAGGGTGAAGCATTAATGGTAAATGCATTGGCCAGAGCAGGCATTCGAACGGTCTGAACTGGGCTCTGGGCTCCTCCTGCTCCTCTGACCACGGAAGATTGGCGAGAAGGGGTGGAGGGAATGTGAGAGCAGGGAAGGTCGAAGGAGGGGAACTCACTTCACGGAGTGTATGGCAGAGTCCGGGGCATGGCGACAAAGTGGGGTCATGCTGGATGGTGCCCCTTGCGGCTCGGAAATGGGCAAGCAGCACTAACGGAACAGAGTGAGGTTATCATTAAGCCTGTGGTATTATTAAACTGCCAATTTGAAACCCTTTCAAAAGGACCCCGCGGCGCCCCCCTCCCCCCCGCCTCAATTATAACTCGAGTTTGTTTCCCAAAACCATATCAATGGTTTTTTGTGCACTTCCTCCGACTCCTGGCTATCAGTGTGGCAGATCACTCACCAAGCCCACAGACAGGAAAAGCAAAAGAGTGCAAAGAAAAACACGACCAAAGAAAGGACCCTAAAACCCTTTTACCATGAGGATCGATCAGACCCCGGCCATAACAGCCTTACTTGAGTTTAAAGATATTAATTTATATTTCATACTTTAGGTCTGCTATAATGATTCCCTTTGTTTGGTAAGCAAATTGATGCATTTTATATATTTAGTTTATTTGTTTTTTTACTTCTTGTTTTGTTGTTGAGATGCAAACATATTTTTCACAATCCAGATTTTAACTGGAATTCTACATCCACATACAAATCAAGCAGAAACCATACATTAAATAAGTATGGCTGAGCCAAGTCGGTAAAAAAAAAAAGAGTTCCTCATCAGCATCTGTCACAGCTGAGATCCTTCAAGTGCGCTGACGTAGTCCTCGAGCAAAGGTGGAATTCCTGTTTAGGTAGGAAAGGAAGTAGGGGCCATTAATGTGTAAATGAATGGGAAACAACACATCCTCTCTTGGTCAAACATTTCACAGCGTTGTGACACATTTATGAATGGGTGTTATTGTGATCGCTCAGGAATTACTCCTTAATCACCCACTCACATGGGAGGCTTTGGTAAGGACTCAGACGGGGCTGCTCCATTTATCAAATGGCTTTGAACTACTGGTGGCTCTCCACTCCAATATAATCAAACACGATTCAACGGGCAATAGTAGAGATTGGACTGATCGACTCGTCATATCTAGCAATCATTCTATAAGGGAAGATTGCACAAAACTCACAGCGAGATTTGCACACGGCAAGGGTCGGTGCCAAACAACTGCCAATATAGCCGTAGCTCCTTTGCTCCTTTGTGCTTCTTTCCATGGCAAGGGCCACGCTCCTTCGCTCTATCATTCTCTCTTACTCCTGTGGCTGGGCCCTGTGTTCCGCCTTGCCGTTCCACATTTGAAGGAGAACGAGGCTTTGAAATGTGGACTGCAGATGGTAGAAATTACTTAGCTCACTTAGCTCTCTCTCTCTCTCTCTTGGCCTCACAATCGCACTCGCTCCCTCTCTCTCTCTCGCTCGCTCAGAGGCATGATACTTACTGATATTCCCTGTCAAGTCGCGTTTGTTTGAGGCCCTTTTTGTATCAATCCTTTCACATTTTTCGTTTGGTACAATTTGTTCATCACTTAAAAAGAGAAAGAACTTACGGTAAGCTAGCAAGCTGAAAAGACGATATGACTGGACTACTTTGTCTCAGAGCAGAACAGGGATTTTTTTTTTAACTGTATGTAATGTACTTTCCAGGAAAAACTGGCCCCTTGTATCTCACACATTGGGCCCTAGGCTGCTGGGGCCCTCTGGGATGATATATCGCTGCCAGCGCCATAGGATCACGCAGATGTTGGGTATATACCGTCCAGAGGGAGAGAGGGGGGGTTGAGAGATGGTGATTTATGTCCTCTACATTTCACTTGTGGTGAATGAGACTTGTTCTCCCTCAATTTTACGTCTTTAGTTTCTTCCATTTATGTATAGTTCACCCCACCGTGTAAACCTTATGCGTAAAGATCATGAGATTCAAGGCGGATTATTCTTTAGAAAAAAACGCCATCGCACTAGAACAACCTGATACGTCCTAATTACAGATAAATCGGAGTAATCTCAATACAGGAATGCTGAGCAAACATTATGCCAAGTGGTTTGCTGCATTATGCCCTGGTGGATATCGCTCAGGTGCTTAAAACAATCCAAATCTTTTTTTGTTTTCACAATGCTCGCCTGTTTCATGTTGTCCAAGTTTGCAGTGTGGAGCGTTTCAGTTTCAAAAAGGCCTTTGTCTGTCTAATTACAGAGCCAGCTGTACAGCCCTCAACTAGAGACCGGCAGTTCCTGCACTAACAAAACCAGTAGGAAAAATCTGCGGCCGCAACAGCCATCTTACACAGTCCAGTATTTCCAGCTGCATCGAAAATGCAGGAATACTGGGACAGTGGGGCCTGCATAAAAATGGTCATGCAAAATACGTTTGGAGGCAAAAGTTTAATGTTTTCTTTCCATTGCTTATGCCAGAACGGCTTAAAATGTCTTTCCTCCTGGAGCTTCATCTTCCCTCCTGACAACGCGAGCGGGTGTTAACTCAAAGGCCGATGTACATTTTGTAAACTTTCCGTTTAGCATTCCAACACTTGCAGGATTGTGAGGTTTTCCAACCGTCACAACCAAATGGCATTGTTATCCTGCTCATAACAGCTACCAGGAAATCACACTACAATGCGATGGTGACGCTGCCATAAACACATAGGAAGCGAGACGATGTCGAGCATCCTATTGTCATGACAGCATCCTTTAGGATTTGGCAGATGTTCAGTATCACAATGACAAATGTTTATCGTTAAAAATATCTTAATTTCATCTCAGTCTGTTCCCACCCGGTCTTGCCATTGGTCGCATCACCCTGTAAAAATGCCTGTCTGAGGAGGAATGCTGGCGGGCTGGTTGCCTCTCTATCTGAGCCCGACTGGCAGGCTAGCTGGGAGCCGGTCTCGGAGAGTCGTGAACTTTTGTCCCGTCACTGCTTTCTCGCTGGCTGCACGGGAGAACTTGTGCGACACAAAACAGGAAACGTTCAACAAGTAGAATCTATGGCTGTTTATCTCGAACCATTCATCAGACCCAGAAACCAGACACAGCAGTGGGGCTCCCCACTGGAGGAACAGAGCCTGCCTGTGCTCCAGCTAGACTGATGCCAGGCGGCGACGTATGGGGCCATCCGCAGGCCATCGCTGGGCCAGATCTCGCCCTAATGCTGCCCCCCTGGGTGGGCCCCTGTGTCCCGATGGCTGGCTCCGCTGCTCCTTTCCCACAGTCCCCAAGGAGTCTGGCTCTGGATGGACATCCTTGTGCCAAGTGGTGACACTCTGAGTGACTGAGCCTAAATCTATCAGGGCCCCGATCATGTTGCCCCATCTAAGCGGCGTTGCTGCTTAAAATTGGTGAAAGTACTCCAAACCACAAGCGAGTGGTCAAGTCCTAGCTCCCATCAGCTCGGAGCACAGAATGTTATTCTACGCCTTGGACGCGGGCCAACTCATGCGGTCGCGTCGTTAGCAGGAAGAGGAATGAGCCGGAGAAAATCTATACAATGCGCAGCCATTATAAACGCACTGCATGTCTCCACGTCAAACAATGAGGCAGATTCAAAACTGAGGGGTTCAGCCAAGAGATGAAATGTCAATCGCAAAGCGTCGAAAGGTTATGTACAGTTTAAGAGACCGCATGCGAGCATCTGTATATTGTAGCGCCACCCTAGCGTAACTAAAGTACATCTGCTATAGAATAATGGCACGCTTCCAAGGCCCACATTATACGTTTATGTGGCTCTAACAAGCCTCTCTAAATGAGAAGGTAGAAGGTTCCAATTTTTACCAGATGTATGACCAGATAGGCCAACTGGTGAAATGGCTGAATAAGAGAATAAACATACCCAATTTGGACATAATAATCCCAATCACATTCTTAAATCAGCCCAAATTATAAGAAGCATACAGGGGGAAAAGGGTCAGAAGGCATCTCCAAGAAGACAACTATTAGCTATAGCAATTGTAATAACATCAAGTAGGTGGAGCCCATTTCTTGTAGTTTACCTACTGACTCTGTGTCACGTGTACAGCTGAATACAATACGCCACTATGGCTGACTCAGCAAAAGGCCTTGTGGTAGACAGACACAAACACAAGAAAGCGCCTGTGCAACATGAGCAAACGGTGAGTCACTTAGTGAACTTAACCATCTCTGAGCTGAGGAAATGCAGGCATGACAGGGGAGTCCATTCAAGTTACTCCCCGATATCAGTCCCTAGATGAGTGCAAGTTACAGACCTTCAGATGGAGAAGTTTGCCTAGATGGACTTTGTGTTTTTAAACATACTGTTGTCATGCATATTTCTGAATCAAAACATAGGCCGGAGTGAGCCAGATTGTGCTGAAGGCTCACAGTCATATTTTCCATTGATATCAAAGCCATATGGGCAGATCCTCAAGATAACTCTCTCTCTAAGGCCCTGCACAACATAAGCTTTGGTGAGGATAGAAAGTAGAGGAAATGTATGAGATAGTAAAAATGACATGAATGGGATTGTATATGTGTTACGTGTGTGGCTGTGGGGTCACAATTTGAAATGCAGATACTACTTGACTGTTGGTTCCCCAGGGTTGTGCTGTACAATAAGCACAACACTCTTATACACATACCCAACAGAATAGCCCAGACATTATTTCACTGGCGATAACAAACACATAATGCGACATACAACATGGAAGCCACACACTGGTGACTCTCTTAAATACAAAGACTCTTCAAAGCACCATATTTCCAAGTCCCACTCCTTTCCTGTAAAACAAAATTCATGCCGCCGAAACAGATTCTGGAAACACATTCTTGCGACCACGCCAATACATTACGGGTCCCATTCAAACATGAGCGGTGATGAGATGTTCTGCACCGCGGGGCCACTCGGAACGAGCTAGTGAGAATCAGCAGATCTCATAAAGAACAACAACATTACCCGGCTCCTCAGGAATGTCAACTTGGGCCAACATGGAACCAAATGACACAAGGGCAGATGGGACGGCCTGCTCGCTATCCTTGGCCGGTTGCTGCAAAGCCTTTGTGAACAACGTTCAGTTTAACTGATAGTTCAATAGGCGATATTTGAGGTTTTAGTGGATGATGAGAGTGCCATGTTTAATCTCTCGAGTGATTAGAGTTTTCATCATCAATCTCTAATCATCATTATTATGATTGCAAGGTGATGAAATGGCACGAAAGTGGGCCGAACACACAAAAGGCGTAATTTCACTAAAATATGAAACAGGAAACGTTAATCTGATTCCACCACAGACGAGCTCAGTGTGAGAAATGCGTTTCTGTGTACTATGTGAAAACAAAATCACAATATAGTATTGGAAAGTTGGTTTGATCATGAGAGGATAAGTCAACAAGAAACAAATCACAAAATACACCTTCAAAATTGAATTTTGTTGTTATTCAAATGTATCACAATATTTTAGTGCATATAACTGTATCTACAGTGTAGACACATTTACAGTGTATGTAATTGTATCTACCATGTAGAATACTGTAAGTCTACAGCATAGTAAGTAACTGCTTTTCATTATCACCTGATAGGCACAGACCGCTTTGAACTTCAAGTTAAGTTGGTTTTTATATTGGTTCCTCTTGCATTGCAACAAGAAAAATGTTTACACTCACACAGGAATACATAGTGTTTAAAAAAATCGAGAAAAGCTTATCTCATTCAAGATTGACTAGCCCCAATGAAACGTTGTCATCAAAGGACAAAATGCACCTCCATCAACATCCTTTCTATTTCCTACCCGGCCTGTTTGGATCAGGATAGAAGCTTTATGTGGACAAAACCATTAGACCATGAAAGGGCAGCGAAGAGTGTACCACCATAAGCATTTTCAAGCATCCTCATCCTGTCATCCCTCCTTGCTTGTGAAGATGGGTAGAGGGAATCCAGGACTTTCTACTTAAAGTATGTCAATATTAACTCCTGAAACACACACACCCACACACACACACACAGATCCCATGTTCACGACCTTCCCCCCAAAGAGTCTTCACGTCAAGCGTACACGAAGGAGCACATTAGAGACTGCTGGGTGCAGTTCAGACTCCCGCTCTCCACCAAATGATACTTGGCAGTCACACTTGATTGATACAGCCTGTGCTCCGAGTTCAAAGCCTTTCCATATGCTAGGGGCCATTAATCCAGTGCCATTACAACAGGGCTTGCATTGTCATGGAAAACAAGCCCGAGATTACATCAGGGATGAGTACGGCAGAGCACAAACCGCTGAGTAGGTCTGGGTGTGCTGGTGTGTGTGTGTTGTATGTGTTTGTGCGTTAAAAGCTCCCTGTGTGTGTGTGTGTGTGTGTGTGTGTGTGTGTGTGTGTGTGTGTGTGTGTGTGTGTGTGTGTGTGTGTGTGTGTCCGCTGGTGTGTGTCTGCTCCCATCATGGGTCCAGCTCCAGCACACCACAGTGTAAACAACTGGCGCTTCTAGGCTGCGCACGGTAACTGGAGCAGCAGGCTCGCTGCCGTTGTGCATGCTTCTGTGGTGTCTGAATCGGTGGGCACGAGACCCAGATGTCTGCCTCTCAAAACAAAGGCAGGGCACACGTATGTGACACACAAATAGAAGAAAAATACTTTGGTGTGTGTCTGCGTTTGTGATCGTGTTTATGTGTTTGCGGGCACAAGCTTGCGTATTTGTGGGGCGCAGGCATGCATGTGTGTGTTTGCGTGTGTGTGCGTGTGTGTTTATGGGTGTGTGTGTGTGTGTGCAGAAGTTTGGAAGGACACTACTGTCTTCAGTCCAACTGCCTGAGCTTTGAAAACAGATAAATAACAGTGGAAATGCTACCCTTGTAGCCAACAGAGATGATATAAGAACATGTAAGACACGCACACGCGAGAACAAATATTTCTTGTTGGACACTGTTTCGATTTCCATGCCATCGGCCCCCAAGTGAGATAGCACGAAATAACAAAATTGGTTGAAAGTCGTGCAGTGTCAGAGGTCAGGGCAGTTATGATGCTACACAAATAAAAACACACTTAAAACAGCATTACCCCTATCACCATTAACACCTTCAAAATGCCTCTGCCTACCTCCCCGAGACTCTACACAGCGACCACACAAACATCTGCCTCCCGAACCACTGCTCAAGGTACCTTCTGGTCGACGATGGAGCACACCAGGTCCTTGACGGCGGACAGCGACACGTCCCCCACCTCCAGGCTGACCGTCTCCCTGGTGAGTCCGATCTGGAGCAGGAAGGAGACGCCATGGAAAGAGCCCCGGGAGTTGGTGGGGCTGGAGGCGCTGTGGCTGCCGTTGGAGAGCCGGCTGTAGAGTGGCCCCGGCGGGCTGGGCGACGGAGACGGGGTGGGCGGCGAGGACGGGTGGTGCGGATGGAGCGAGTGGACGTAGGCTCGAGGTAAGGACGCGGGGGAGGAGGTAGACATTGGGGTTTTTCCTCCTCCGACGGGGGCCGGTGGGTGCAACAAAATAATTGAAACAAAAGAGGGTTGTTTTGTGTTTCTGAGTTCTGGGCTTGTGCTCCCCTAAGCACCGCCGCTTCTGTGTACTCTCCTCATTCCAAAGGAAAGGAAACTGGTAGGAGCCCTGTGTGTCTAAACTGACATTGTTTGGGGTGTTTTCGCATGAAGTAATGATGGAGTTCTCTTGCAAATGCTTGACCGCCCACCTTAATGCACGCAGGTGAATGGGATAGTTCTCACCGATTCCCAGACTTCAGCAACTGAGCTTGAAAACTTCATGACCACAGACCTTTCTTCTCCTTGCTGAAGTCAGTAAACCACTCCGACCACAGGAAACCTGCCACTAAACAGAAACAGAGTTGTTGCAATGAGGTTATTGCAAGTTTCCAAAATAAATGTTAAACATTTTGATAGAAAAGAGGCAAAAGAAAACTCCAACATCTGGCTTCTGAACATCTGGACCCCTCCCACTTGCGACTGGATTGCTGGCAGAACATAACCAAGACCCAGAATGCCAGCAAAACAAGTTATACAATCAGCGAATACTGCTAGTTGGCATATGCTTTTACTCTTTAAATGCATATTTACTTAAAGCCTATGGATCTTGAATCAATAGCTATACAATTGCGAACGATACGTTACCTTCACAATGAGCAAAGGCTGCTTTCCTATCCATTGTAAGTGAAGCACAGAAACTTAGCAACTCCATCAACTGTGGAACGCCGAGCGTAAAGTTCAATCAACTTTTGTAAGCCGCACTAGTTAAGCGCCGTTCACTGTTACGAATCTAGTTTGTCTGTGAATACGCGCAATAACCTACTGAAACGTCCGCTTTATGAAAGTTTCTCTTATCTTTATGCCGCTATTGCCAGATAGTAAATTCATGCGCATCTTATTATCGCTCCAGCTGTGACTCTACTCCCCCCGTTTCACGAGAAAATGAGCCGATATAGTCCCTGGGGCTTGGAGTTTTTATTACCTTCTCATAGCAGGGTTTCTGTATGTGGATAGGAATTTGTGAACTACAGTCTCTGAACAGCTATGGCGCCTCTGACGGACATGGGATCAATGCGCATGCCCCTTCCTTTTCCGTTATTTGAACTTATGGTACGGTACTCAGAACTCGGTAGAAGCTACGATATATGAAATCATGAAACGTTAAAAAAATGTCCCTTTTACAAACTCTTTTTTTGTTTGAACCGACATTCTGTGATACTGCGATGACACTCGGCCTATAGGCTTTATTTAAGATAAGATAGATAATATATACTTTGATGAACCCGTGGGGACATTTCTTCTGGACACCGTACTGCAGTTCCACGTTGGATAAGATTACAACACGTAGCTTTCCATGTAACAGTTTGCAGATACACACGTTCTGATGAGACAAAATAAAAAAAACGATTAGATTGATTTTGTTTGCCGAAAATAATAAGTTACATTCTGTTTCTTTTAGGATAATTAGCCTTTGATCAATAGATCAAACTACTATTTTCATACAATGACGCAATTAATTAGTACAAGGGTCAATAACCAACAAGTTAAGTAGGCTACAACTCATTTATTAACTATGGCAACAAGAATATACACATTGAAATCAGCAACTCAATATTGTGGAAATTCCGGGTCAATCTTTTGGGACCAGGCCATGAGTCCCCCACAAATATCTTTGACAGTGATTTCATCCAATTCTGATGTGCTCATCTTCTCCAGGAGCTGAACAGCCTTCTGGGAGTCATTCCCCTGCTTACAGATGACATAGACTGCCCACAGACAGCAGGGCGTCATGCAGCAAAACACATAAAACACAAAGTTCAGATCAATCGAGTTATACATTGTAGTCTTATTCATTCGTATATTATTTCGAGGCACCTTTGAACCAGTTTACTCAGAGATCCCTGTTAGTGCACCCTTATTTGAATGTTGCATAGATTAAAGATATGCAAATACACACACACACAGGTCTAAAGTGGATCATCAAGGAGCCCAAATCTATATAAAGCTCTTTCACACAGTGAATATACAGAGGACAACACAAATAACGAATATTCTCAGTTTCTTTCGTTTAGGTGTTTCCAAGCCTGCCAGCTGCTCAGGTCAAACGCAGTTGTTATGGAAAATAATTACCTAGCAACCGTCATTACATCGTAGTCCCTGGCTCTCTAAAATAAGCTGGACGACATTACAAACCGTGCATATGTACAAGTCTGCTCTCGTCCCCTTACGGTTCCCCAGCCTTTTTAGACGCAGAGGCGTTCAGACGGGTTACCTGGAAGCGGGCCGTCTCCCGACATCTGCCCTTTGGATTGGCTGATGCTCTCCCGGAGTAACTGGAGATGGCCGCTCTTCCCCTGCAGCAGGCTGGAGAGCGGAATGTCTAGCGGCAGAAGGCTGAGGATGGGGAACCGCAGAGCACTGGAGGGCAGCCTACCACTGAACTAAATGAGTAAGCATAACTAAAAATATAATCATTTTGAATCGATCATACCATAAGACATCCCACGCATACACACACACCATTTGCACACACACACACACACACACACACACACACACACACACACACAAGGATACTGAGGGAGAAGGGTAGCTGGCATATATCGACCTCCACGGGAGGGCGCACATCCAGCAGGAGATGGGAGGATGCATTGTCCACGACCGCTTTATACTCCTGGAATCACAGTGTCAACGAAGCATAGCACTGTTACAATGGCGGCGTTACATGTCCTTTCAAAACAAATGTTTATGGAGTATTGGAAAAACACTTGATTAGTTCAAAACCATGTCCAGGGAAAACGATCTGTATAACTGTAACTTCCATGGCATCACAAGATTTCTGCATCTAAATGAAGCCCTTGTGCAATCGCTATTACGCCTCAATCATTCAGGATCGCCATCTACGCCTAACGGCCTGGTCAGTTACAAAGCTTGACATTCAAGTGCTATAAACAAACCTAATTCACAAGCGCTCACTGCCAAACAGAACACACTATTCTCATTCCTTTAGAAAACCTTGAATACTTAAGAATACTCATTTCCCATTTAGGGTTGGACCAGCAATAAGATGTAATCACAGTTTATGAATGCACGCACAGAAAGAAAAAACACAAAATTAAGTGAAATTATAAAAGAACCGCTGCTAAATACAGTGAGTCACGCCAGGCTCTTTTGCGGTGTGTGCGCTGTGTGTGTACCTGCACCGTGATCCTATGATCTTTGGAGAGGAGGTTGAGTCTGCGGCACTGCCGAACAAGCAGAGAGAAAAGGCATTTGGAAGCAATAAAAGTACTTCCTACAATTGAGGGGAAATCTGATTGTACTGTTCAATTATGCGATTAGATGGCCAAAATGATTACACGTTTTAACATATCACCTGAAAATAATCAACACAACAAATTGGTGCGAGAGTTCACGACTGGTTCATTGCATAATCCTCCAATAGTTTAAGGGTTCATCCACCTTGGTTGAATCGTATCATTCGTCCTTTAGTATCAGGGGCCAGGCTGATGCCCAGGGTGACCCACCTTGTCGGTGGCTGCAGAACCACAGAGGGCCTCGTAGTCCACCAGCTGGGTGACTGAGGGTTTCTCCCCACACACGGCGCACTCGGGCTGCCTGGGCCGCAGCCTGATGGACCTGAACCTGGTGTCCAGAGCGTCAAACATCACCAGCTGCTGCCCGCAGGAAGCTGCATGCCCACCTGGTCAAGGAAGGGGCCTGTTTTTATCGGGAAACATCTGGCTGCCGAGGGCTTGCAGAGGAGGCCTGGTTGGGAATGTGGCATGCTGGCATGGTAACATTTAGATGTGTGGTAGGAGCGGTGTATGTGGTTGTGTGCGCGTGCGTGTGCGTGTGCGTGTGTGTGTGTGATGGAGGGGGGCATTCTGGTTTAAGTATAGAGGCCAGGTGTAGAATAGGGGAGCACAGTACAAACACGCGTCAGTACAAACACAGTTATGATGCAGACCAATGGCCTGTTTCATAGCTTTACCACAACAGCAAGTAATTCAAATGTAATACAGATAATGCAGACCTATCGCATTAGACCCAACAAACGGATTTGTTCCTAGGCAAACCCGCCTTTGTTATGGATTAAAACCAATCGAAGATACAAAATTAACCTAAATTGCGTTAATACGAGTTAAATGGAATAACATGTGACTCAAAGCTCCACTACCTGAAAAAATGTATGCTACTTTTTCTCAGGTTTCTGGTGTTTGCAATCACATTCTAATACAGGATGTTTTTAGTATTTAATGCTATAAATTATAGAATTTTACTATTTTAGGTTGGTTATGAATGGAGAAAATCCACAACACACCTGGCCCATATCCTGGCAACATATTTGTCTGTTCTTTTTTACTTTTATAAAAACAAAACAATCAATGTCTTGCTTTGACACAATTTAATGTGATCGACCTTTTTTTCCCCTACACATATTCAACCATGACTAAATATATACTTTCTGTACAATGACCTGCGATGGTAACAAGGCAGCTATTTCTAGAAAACACATGAGGAAGGAAGGATACATCCTTGTCCAGACGCAATCTTGATGACCTCCAGAGCTTGGAGACATCCCATAATTCCTGGAACTGAGACAAAAGTGGAACATTAACACGCACGCGCACACACACACACACACACACACACACACACACACACACACACACACACACACACACACACACACACACACACACACACACACACACACACACACACACACACACACACACACACACACACACACACACCTAACTAAAATACAAACCGTCACCTCGTCACCACCTAATTGCAATTCGTTTTTTTGGGGGGGAAAGGGTGGAGGAAGGGTGGGGAAACAAAGGAAGAAACCCCTCACCCACTCCAAGCACCCCTCCGTCAGAGCAGTTGGTCACCGTCTCGGCTGGAGGGGGCACGGGGTACAGACACCTGTAGCATGGCCCTCCTCTGTAGTTATACACCGTCAGCTACACGCAGCCAAACACAGAAACAACAACATGTCCACATTAGCCATTCAGATATTTTACATACGTTTGAACTTTGTAAGGACATTTTTAATTTTTTTATTTCACCTGTCCCTCCATTCTCAGGGCGCTGGCTGACACGAGGGGCTTGCGGCTGATCACGCAGGCGTCGTTCACCAGGTAGCGGGTGGGCACGTTGTCCGAGCAGTCGGCCACGATGTCATACCTGATGGGCTCAAGGAGGTCAAGGATTCGGCAACGCTTGAAGAAGGTATTTTTTTAACGTGACTTGGGGCTGGCAGCTCGGGGCGAGCTAGAAGAAATCAGTGGGTGAGGTGAGTGGCAGGGGGTCAGTAGGTTGGACGGTGGCAAGGGGTCAAAGGATACTGTTGGATCAGTTGCAGGGCATTCTCAGAAGAGAGCTGAAGGTTGTAGGGTATGCACTCCACGGTCGAGTTCAGCCTGTGGACACAGAAGCACAAGGTCAGAGCATGTCAAAACAAACAAACACATTGTGAAATGGGCCTCAAAAACGGCACGGACTGTCTGTTTCGGACCAAAGTAATGTACTGTACTGAGTTGCTGCCTTGAAAACTGCAACAAGGAATCAATTCAGTAAGCCAATGAAATGGCGCCCCCAAGCGGCCATGGATATGGGTATACACTGTACTCACCACAGTAGTGCCGATTGTGGGTGAGAAAGCCACCCAAAACAGCACTCTCTAAAATAACATGTTTGCACAATATTTGCAGACTGGGGTGAAATGCTTGACCATATATAACCTGTGGTGAGACTAGAACGCGCCATCCCATATTACAGAGTAATCAAAGGGTTACAAAAAGCTAAAAGAAACAGTAATTCTTTGATAATGCATTGGATTTATATAGCACTTTGCTTAGTATGGAAAGGCGCTTTACATAAATAGGAACAACTTAACTTTACAAAAACAATATGATTTTGAAAATAAATAAGTAAATAATTGTAAGTACTAAATAACATTGTTGCTACAACTGATTACACACTGAGTTTCTCAGAAGAACTATTTAAAGCACATTGGTAGAATAGGGGTGTAATTAATATGATACAACATTGGAACTTGCTAACAAACTTACTCACCAACCAAATTGTATGCAGGGTAGTTGTGTGCATGCATGGTCAAATACAATATTAATGTCACTTAACCAATGTAAATTCAATTTTCACAATTTAAGACAATACAGACACACAGTCATATTTAAAATCGTACAACCATCTCAACGACTAATCCGAAGTACTGGAGATTGCTATGGATCAAAATACACTTGTCAACTGCTTCTAAGTGTGCTAGAAAAAACACTAAATGGAGGTACCTGTTGACAGCAGTGGCAGCAGACAGGGCCTTGGCCTGGCCTTGGCTCTCCTCTCTATGCAGCACTTGTCTGTGGAGGTTACTGAGCTCCACTTCGTCATAGTCCAGCAGGCCCAGACGCCCTAGGGCAAAAAGCAGTAGAAAGCAGCATCAATAAGCTGACAGTATTCTAAGAAGTCAATCAACTAGAATGTTTTTTAGAGGAGCAAATTGGCCGGGCTACTTCCAATTATGTGAAAGCACAGAGGGCTTATTTTGTCTGAAAATAATGGTCAAATTTATTGCATTTTACATCAGCACGGCATTACGATTATTGTTTAATGTAAGATATTGATAGTTATGGTGAAGATCAGACATACATTTGGTTTTTAGTTTATAAGGAGCCACTAAGTAGGTGATAAACATATTAGTTTCGGGCAATACAATATTATCATTTACATATATTAAGTTGGTAACACAATAAAAAAAGGGGTCTGCCTTATGGTTCTGAACAATGGTGTCAGAATGTCATTGGCCGTGGCTCCTCTTTGTTTATATTCATCCTGCAAACATGATTACCCACCAATCCCTGCTGCAGCTAGATACTGTGCCAGCGGGCATCCCAGTCCTCCACATCCAACCACCAGTACAGAGCTCTGGGAGAGGTTCTTCTGACCTGAACACAATAAAGACCAATGATAATCATTCGAAATCAAACTGCATTGCAGCTCATCATTTGACCTTTCTCAATAAACGTTGATAAATTTACCTCGGACGCCGAGCTCTGGTAGAATAAGCTGTCTGCTGTAGCGCATGATGTCCTCGTTTGAAAGAGGTTTGGACTCCAGAGGGGTCAGAGTTGTAACTTTGTCAATCAATTCGATACATGGCTTCTCGTTCTAGATACAACAGGATTACACGCAACGTATTATTACCATTACTTTATCTCAGGCAAGCAGGCAATACAATGGCAATAAGACGTGTTGCACAACTTTAAGATGCATTGTTCCGATTACAGTAGTAGACCTTCGTGCAGACGAGCATGCTTTGAACGTGCACAATGAACTTAGGAAGCTTACGATCTGTTTTTGTCAATGTTAACCTAAAATTGAACTTTGAGTTGATTCCCAAACCTTCTCATATTGCGCCAATTTTTTCTTCAAAACGTCTAACTCCGTATCCTTGTCCAGGAGCCGTGCCTTCAAGCACGAAACTTCGTCTGCCATTGTTGTTTAAAATTAGAATAAGTTAAAATTCAGATAAAGTTGTAGAAATGGATGTGATGATTTACTGTAAAAATGTATGAATGTTGACAAGTGTGGCACTTCCTGGTCCAACACGTGGAATAAGACCACGTGACTCAATGAAAGTGGGCGGTGCTCCGGTGTTCTCAAATGCGCCGGTGTTCTCAAATGAATAAATAACTTGTGCAGATATAAAGTAGTCAATATAGGTGTCAATAATTTAATATATTTGGTTTACTAGTGAGTTACATCTCAAACACTTTTATACATTACATTACATTTTCATGATTGTCTATCTTTTATGATATCTATGACGAATAATGTCCTTTAGCCTACATGTTTTTTTTTAAAGTATTTTTAAAGTTTAGGCCTATGCTATTTAAAAGCATTTAATATATGTTTACATGCCCCGTTTAGTTGTACTGCCATATTGGGTTAAACAAGGATAGCTTTACCCTCACCCACTGCATAAATACAAGCGCATTAAACTACGTTCACATCGATGGACCAAGGGGGCATGTTGTCGTGATCGGCCTACCACATGACATGATAAACGACGTTGTTTAGTTGTTCTTAAATTTACCCTTGGGACCAAATGAACTACACCAGTGACGTGCGCATTAAACGGCGCCCCGGGCTCCCATTCCCCCTCCCTCCTTGTTCACATGATCTGTAAAGCCTTGACTGAGGAGAGGGAGGAATGTTGACGACTCAGAGGATCTAGTGCGATGTATGAGCGTCGCCACGGTCCGTTAACGATGTATTTTCTCAATGCTCTGAGTATCTTTGGGATATTTATCAGCGGTGTCAATGGAATTCCATGGACACAAGAGAAGGTAAACAGCAAATGTGTGACAGTTATGTCACAGGTTACTAAATTATTATATATCTCAGGCTATCATTAATGAGGTCCCAGCAAATCTGGGAGCACATATTTTTATTTTAATAACGTACGTTTTAGTGTAATATTGGTTTCTTCCGCTATTATATGCCTGCCTATTTATTTAATTGATTATGGTGACCAGATGTGCAAGGCAGTTTGTTTTAGCGTTTTAAGAATTTACAAAGTCAAATTAAATTCAATATTTTATTTTATTCGAATTCGATTTATAATCTACAAAATAATAGTTTAATATGCGTACGATTTAATTTAATTTAAGATAATTTGTCGCTCCTAGGTTTTCTATGTAGGAAATGCCCAAGGGTGTAAGCAACAGCACACTATTGTGTCATTTCTGTGATGCAGCTCGATTCTTCTTGGAAATATGTGCCTTTCTTTGTTCGTCATCGACTCACCTCTTTATCGGTTGCTATGGCAGCAAGGTTATCACCATTGATCGTCCAATTTCAGATCATGGTATTTATAGATCGAAACTGGACCTCCATTTGATTCCATCTGTGAATCCCATCTCTTGAGGATCACAGGTTGAGAGTCACTTGCACCATATCATTGTGAACCTATGATTACAGGTGGACTCACACCAGCTGCTATACATATTGTTAACATCTTGCGACGCCACAGGCAGTGCGATCATTTCTAGAGGACCGTGTGTTAAATTATATGAAATAAAACATAAACCTTAGGTTTCTGGAAATGGGTTATAACAATCGCTTATGTAGTCTATACCTATGCTCTGCTGTCTCCCTCTACCTCCTCAATCAAACTCTGTCAATTAACAACCAGCCGTTATCTGTATTTAGAGACAGGAAAGCAATACCAAACCATACAGACACACATTCTTTGTGGTTGGGTGATCAATATATCCTTTACTACTAAGCTTCTTGTGCTCTTCAAATTATTCACCACACCAAGCAACCATGGTTGTGTGTAGTAGATACAGCTCAGGTGGCCTTTGAGACCAAACACAGATCCGATCCGACCGGATCAATATGTTCAAAGCCAACGTTTACCAGATTCGATTTTCTCCTGTCATTCAACCCATGAACTACCAGTGGAAATTTGAACACATGAAATAAGATTAAAAGACAATCCAATGGAAATCCTATCTACAGGTGTGGGGAGTTGGCTTGTTAACAAACGCCTTAATCACAATTACCAACTGCTTGTAAATGTGCTATTCTACAGGTGACTGCCTTATCAAAAGAGTAGGCCTACAGCATGTGTTGACTAGTCGAGGGTTATTTAATCAGGGTGTATTCACACTGTTGGAGTGGGATCTGGTTTTTTTATGTGAAATTCTACACTTTGAGGGAACTGGCCTGTCAAAATCACAACAAGGCAGCAACCAAACCATGTGTCGCGAATATTAGTAGTTGAGTCTGGTGGCTTCATCGGAAACTGTTGACACATCACTGCTTTAGCGTCATTGGCAGACTTTAATTACTTGTTACCAACAATTACCATGATGACTACCCAAGTACTGTGCAACCATATTGGTTGGTTGCTCTTCAAACCGCAGATTCACAGACACAACGGCTGAGATGGCTTTCTTGTTCTTTGCTTTGCCCCTGCAGGCTATGAGTCATTTGCTTTTACAACCACACATATTTTTTCTGTGTGGTATTGTGTAATATCAAGAAGAAATTACATTGTGTGGGATTTTAAACGGCGTCAAGCTTTAAAACGCAACATCCTCCCTCTTGCTTCATCTACCATGATGCATTGTTAAAAAGTTCCATTATGTGCCTCAAAGTGTAGGTCTCTCTGTCTGTGTTACCGGATTTTAAGATGACAATTCAGAATAACGTTGAATGGAAAACCCCAGAGCTTGCCCAAGCATGTTATTTTTCATTGGATGGATCAACCTTGTTACAAATTTATTATGGATGGATGGATGCATTAATGAATGAATGGATAGGTGGAGGACCAGGTGGGCAGATGGATGATTAGATCAGTTCCACCCAGTTCATCCTGTTGAATTAGCGGGGTCATTGAATCAGACGATGCCATGCACCTGCCATTAAATCCTCCTCAACAAAGCAATACGATAACTTACCGTGACTGAATGCCGTCTCTAATTGTGTGTTTGTATGTTCATGTATGGCCAGCTCACACATAGAGCCGCTACGCTGACTGCGGGGGAGATCCGCAGCGCCCTAGCCCACACGGACCTGGACAAGATGTGGCAGAGGGATCTGACCCCTCTGCTGGTCACCAGGTACCCCGGGACCGCGGGCAGCCTGGCGGTACAGCAGGTCAGCGCTCAGGGCTTTTACCACGCCAAATCGTCCTGAAGATGCAACAACAACATTAGTTATTGGGACCACCATGCAAATGAATGGTCAAAATACACAATTATTTTTGAGTTTCATTTGTTCAGTGTCTACCAATGAAAACTAGGATGTCATGACGGGGTTCGAATGATAATCAGTGATCCATCAGTCCTCCATTCATTCTTCTCATTCTAGATCTGGTTCAACAATTCCTTCCTTGATTTGATCCAAAAGTGTGAACCAATATTAGCATCAAAACAATGTTTGAGCTTATTATTATTGTGGATCACTGTAGGATTGCATTATGTATAATGTTATATAGTATGTAATACATTTATCTATTCATTGAGAAAATACTTTTGTCCAAAAAGTGGCATCCAAGTGAGTGTTGCATTGCATGTGTGTGTTTGCATACCTGTGTGTGTGTATATGTGTGTGTGTGTGTGTGTGTGTGTGTGTGTGTGTGTGTGTGTGTGTGTGTGTGTGTGTGTGTGTGTGTGTGTGTGTGTGTGTGTGTGTGTGTGTGTGTGTGTGTGTGTGTGTGTGTGTGTGTGTGTGTGTGACTGTGTGCATGTCCGCAGCATATCAAAACGACACTGGGCTCCCTAGAGGCCGGCTGGAGCGTGACTGAGGACAGCTTCGAGGCCCAGACGCCGTACGGCCCGCGGACCTTCACCAACCTCATCGCCACCCTGGACCCGTCCGCCAAGCGCCGCCTGGTGCTGGCGTGTCACTACGACTCCAAGTACTACCCGCCCCAGTGGCACGGAAAAGAGTTCCAGGGGGCCACCGACTCGGCCGCGCCCTGTGCCATGATGCTGGAGCTGGCCCGGGCCCTGGACCAGGAGCTGAAGACACACAAGGTTGGGGACCAGAGGGAGATGTGTCGTGGTGGGGATAGAGGATTTAGGTTTGGTCTGTGTCGTCAAGGCCAGCCTTTTCTTTTGTAGTGTCAAAACACGATACAAAACGATACAAAACATTTTTGGAATTGTATCATATTATAATATTATATAATAATTGTGCACAAGATGAATCTAAATTGTATCATATTTTTATTGTGCATAGCTTATTGTTACTCTGTGTCCTTGTTCTAGATTTTGAATACAGTTTACAGACAAGGGACAAAAGTCAACTCAGATTTCCCCCGAGGACAGAGGCTGGCTGCAGCTGTGTTGTTACAAATAGATTCATCTTTTTCCCTGATGAGATATGAAACAGAGGAAGCAATCCTGCCCCAGTCTGGAACAAAAATACCACAGCCCCAGTTTAAAGAGCAGAGTTGAAAATCGAATAATAGAATGCTTGTTGAGAAAAATACAAAAAACAGAGGACTCAAATAGCCCAGTTCAACCACCAGGGGGCAGAAAAGCTTTCAGAATAACAACACGGTTTTTATTCTTCTGCAAATTTGCTTACGTTTCTTTGGTTCCATACTTTTCTCCTTCTTTACCTCTCTCCCTCCTCCACCACCAACCCCACCACCACCCCCTCTCCCACCAGAGCTCCAGCCCTGACCTGACGCTGCAGCTGCTGTTCTTTGACGGCGAGGAGGCCATGTTCCAGTGGACCGCCACTGACTCCCTGTACGGCTCCCGTCACCTGGCCCAGCAGATGGAGAGCACCCCGCACCCTGCCGGCGCCAACGACACCAACCTGCTGCACGGCATTGTGGGTCCACACAGCCACCCTCCGCCGCCTCCAGTCTCTCAGACCAGAACAACCTCAGGATTAGTGAAGTTGTAATATCGGATTATCTCATGATAATATTAGCGATCATCCTGTGGTTGCCTTCATTATTATGAGGATACTGAGAAACATGCATAAATGTTAAGTTGACACCTATATGAGTAAGACCAACCATAGGATTAATCTTATAGTGTTTGCTGTGTTGCGGAAACTTTAGAGCTGAGGAGTGTGTGTGTGTGTGTGTGTGTGTGTGTGTGTGTGTGTGTGTGTGTGTGTGTGTGTGTGTGTGTGTGTGTGTGTGTGTGTGTGTGTGTGTGTGTGTGTGTGTGTGTGTGTGTGTGTGTGTGTGTGTGTGTGTGTGTGTGTGTGTGTGTATGTGTGTGGGGGGGGCTTTCTTGTAGAAAAAGGCAGCACATAGATCAATATTGTCAGAGCTGGGACTTGGGATACATTATGTCATCCTGGTACCTCAAAGCTACAGGGGGAGTTGCCCGTTAGGAAAGACTTACCTTCCCTTATCTACTCTTATCTTCTCTTATCTGCTTGAACCGAGAGCTGATTCCACACAAGACAGCCCTAAATGATGTTCATCATGTCCGTCCCCCCGTCCCCCAACACACACACACACACACACACACACTTTAGGATCTGTTTGTGCTGATGGACCTGATTGGGGCCCCCACGCCTCGCTTCGGGAGCCAGTTCTCCAGCACATCCCGCTGGCTCACCAGACTCCAGAATATAGGTATTTAATCACACTTCACCCTATGTACATTAGGATCTCAACTGGCAAACCAAGGCATTTTTTCCTTTTTCTCAATGTACAAAGTAAAAAAAACATCCTTGATGGCTAAACATAAGATTATGGTTTTTCAGTAAATATTAAAAATAGTAAAAAAAGTAAAAATATTATTCAAAATGTACATATCAAGCTAACATACTGGAGTGTGTTCATTTTATGTTACTACTCTTAATGTTTACAACAGCCGGATTTGAAGCCTGTCTCCTCTTCTTGTTCTGTGTTGTCAGAGCGTCGTCTCCACTCCATGGGCCTGCTGATTGACCATCCTGCCGATGTGCAGTACTTCTGGCCCAACATGCCCGTGGGCTTCGTTCAGGACGACCACGTGCCCTTCCTGAACAGAGGTTCATACAGCCGCTCACACGGTCAAACATACATTTATAAACACATTCACGTCGTGTGTATAGTATACTATGTGTATTTGGTATAAGTATATACAAGCATGAAGACACACACACACACACACACACACACACACACACACACACACACACACACACACACATACACACACACACACACACACACACACACACACACAAACGCAGAAACATACAAAAGCGTACTTAACACACTTGCATACTTAAACATTCCCATACAAATAGATTCACACTGACACACATAGACACACAATCGCACACATGCACCAACGCACACACACACATTCACACAGACACATGATAAATCACCAGCACTCAGGACATCCTGTGCAGTGCGTGTGAAGGCGTGGCCTGACCCCTCCGTCCCCCCTCTGGTTTCCTGTCAGGTGTGCGCATCCTGCACCTCATCCCGACCCCCTTCCCCTCCGTGTGGCACACGTTCGATGACAACGAGGAGAACCTGGATCGCTCCAGCATCCAGAACCTCAACAAGATCATTCAGCTCTTCGCTCTGGA
Source organism: Gadus chalcogrammus (assembly GCF_026213295.1). Taxonomy (NCBI): domain Eukaryota; kingdom Metazoa; phylum Chordata; class Actinopteri; order Gadiformes; family Gadidae; genus Gadus; species Gadus chalcogrammus. Next base: position 9,652,972 of record NC_079416.1, on the reverse strand, counting down.
GTACCTCAACGCCAGACCCATCGACCCACAGAACCCACAGAACGCCCCCTAAAGTAGACCTGCTCTTCTTTTGAGTATTTTTGGATGACTGTTGTACACAGCTATCTGATTCCATTGTATGGACTGATCAGGCATTTAATTTGGTCCATTTTAGTAGCAAACATTTTTATAATATGGCTCATATGGAAGACTACATTGTTTTCCTCTAGATATGCTGTCCTCACACATAGGATGGTACGTTCATCTGACAAAGTATACTGTGTCTGTGAGCATTCCCGTTCGCAACTTTAATGCTAATACTAATGCTTTACCTGAGAGTGACTGCATAGGAAAGCAATGGGTGATGAAGATTTATCAAGGCAATAGACTATTTCTAACTTAAAAACCGGAATAACCTATAATCAAGAAGTTCTCAGCCGCCATATACAGATATATCTAAACCGTATGTTTAACAGTACCGTATTTAGGAATAACCTAGAGATGGAGTCTCAGAGCTTTCACAAGTCACTTCCTGACTGTAAATCGGTCACGGTTGTTTATAGAGCAAACATGTCAAAACAAAACGAGAAAAAGAGAGGCCTTATGTATATGATAACATCTCTACTTCCATACCCTGTGGGATGAACAAGCTCCATGTGCTTGTGCTTCATCTCTGTGTTTGTTTTGGTGTCATTATTAGCCAGTAATAATACACAGGGAACTATATTGGACTTCCTGTCTTCTTTTTTTAAAGTCTGAAATAAAAGAATGCCCTGAACATAAAAAAATATATAAAATAAGCTTGGTGTCTTTTCTCTTGTTGCTAAAATAACTTGTGTTGAGGACAAGCCCTAGTTTGTTTGGGGGTTATGGGGGAAAGATATGGAAACGCTGTAGCCATGATATTCATTCTGTGTTTTGTCTGATTAGGATGTGTAGAATGCATCGTTATTCTGCTCTAGAAGGATTTCAGTAGAAGCATACTATCTATCTAGAGTAGATTAGTAATCCCCAGGGCTTCATCCTTATCCCACCTTGGAATTATTTACTCCCCTTTTTTCCCTCAGGCTTAAAGGCTGCCATCTGACCTCATCAGTGTAGGCGTGTTAAGCCCTTTGATAAAGAAAGTGTAATGCTATCATGGCAAGGGCTAAGCTATAACATGTGATCACACATGGGACAAGTTTTTCAATAGTGAATGCAGAGACAGGTCATAAGGAAGCAGGTAGGGGATGGGCATCCACAACAGGACATCAGCCCACAACATGAATCAGATGGAGTCCATGGGACATCACTCGATCAGAAGCGAGTTCCTGGAAGTGTCTCCAATGCAGAGGCATCCAAAACAGTTCTCAAAAGGACCTCTGAAAGCCAGTCTGACCTCTGACCTCGTCAACTCTGAGCTCCATGAGGGCTTTAAGGATTTCATCCAACATTCCATCAGGTTGGATTTTTACATTTACATAAAACATTTAAATTTACCTTTGCAATGCAGCAAATGGTTATTGGTATCAGTTTGCAGCATACTATTCTCATGGTATTAAATGTTTTAAAAGTATAAACAACCACAGAAAACACATAGTAACCACCAATGAAAAGCACTTGCTAACCTCTTTCCAGACCTCCACCATCACACACCAGTCCCATGATGCAATAATCCCAGCAGGGAGGCTAAAGCCTGAATTCCTTAACCCCCAAAACTCCCATGGATTCACTGCCCTCCTCTCTCTGGCTCGGAGACCAACATTCTGCATTCACTAATGTTTGGAATGCCCTGGCAACAACACACAACAACAGAAAACACCTGCTCTGGGATTTATAGAAATTGAATGATTCATGTTCAAAAGTTGATTTCCAAGTATAGCTGTTCATAGCTCAATAATATTATTTTTCATAATAATGAAAAATAGAATTGTATGGATGCTATGGATTGGCTGTGGCCAGGAGGCAGAGCCTTTCCTTGCAGATTTAAGTAACCAAGATGGAAAATTAAGATGTCTCTATATCATTAATTTCCTCTTTCGCTCTTTCATTATTTCGATCTTGTGTGTAGGTCTTTATTTTCCATTAAATTTAACTACTAATCAGTCAAATGTCACATAGGTCCATCTATAATCAAATATTTGATAAAACAATTTATTTTAAAATGTGGTACGCAACTACGCATAACGTAGGTTTGAATTAATCAGGGAAACTAGAAATTGGAAACTAGAATTGGGTGGGGGTGTTGGTTTCATAACCTTGTCTTGAGAAAGACCAAGATTATGGATGGCCACGTGTTTACCTGGCTTCTCCATCACTGGGTGATATGCGCAGCTCCTCCACCCAGATGCTCATTCGTTCAGGGCAGGCTCGTTAAAGGTGATGCTGGTGGGATTGTGTCGGTAAAAACGCAGCTGTGATACAATATGCTGCTACCAGTAGGAGGCAGTGTAACACTGCTTCTCGTTATCTAAATCCTGCTTTTATCACGTTAAATCTGCTAAGTGAAACAGTAAACCGAAGAAGTGACCATAACTTAAGAGTACAATATAATTGAATGCAGTTACTTAGCCACAGCTCCTTTCGTTTTGTCCAACAGCTGCTATTGTGAAGGCCATCACGTTTCGTACAAGGGAAATAGGAAGAAAGTTTCTGCAATTGTATACTGATGTCTGTGGTTTCAATGATTGCATTGGCCGGCTGTAAATGTGTGTGCCCAGGTGGGATAAGATATGATGTGTTATCTGCAGATGATTACAGTGAATGGTGTGTGTGTGTGTGTGTGTGTGTGTGTGTGTGTGTGTGTGTGTGTGTGTGTGTGTGTGTGTGTGTGTGTGTGTGTGCGTGTGTGTGCGCGTGTGCGTGTGTGTGTGACGTGTTCAAATATGTAGTGCTAAATCATTACACGTTCATCCCATAGAGATAGTAGGGTTATAGTGCAATTATAAAATTATAGTGGCAATAAACCACCCCGCCCTTTAATAGCCTATCTATCAAACTGTTAATCTGTTGATAAATGTTTCTGAATCGATTTAAAGCATAAAGGTCTGCAACGAACCATGGCTGAAATGGGTTAATGGCAACTTTACAAAAAGCGCACAAATGATTCAAACCAGCCTACAGGGAAAATAGATTTAATCCAATTTCTAAATAAAAATAGTGAAATGCATTTTAACGTAATCTGTAGGTCTATTTAAGAGGAATATAATCAAATCGAACAGAATTATTTACTTAACTTATTTTAACCCTACAAACCAGACATGTCCATTACAGTGTGAAATTGGCAGTGTTGAAAGACGCCCCGCCTCCCAGAACTTTCAGCCGAAAGGCGGTGGACGACACTGGCGCTCACAAACTGCAACTTGATCCCAATCGCGCCGGTGACGGAGCTGAGCTGTGGGGGATTTCGCTTCTGCATTCAGCCATGCGTGTGAAGAGTGGCCGTGTATGCCAAGAGTGGAAACCAGCGCAGCGCCAACGTCGAGCGTAGAGAATGCTGGCTCGGACTGCAGCAAAAGGTGCTATAAGATTGAATTAAATGAGTGTCGCTTTTACTAGTTGTTTTGGGCTTTAGTAGAGAAGCCCCCCAAATTTGGCGATTTATTTGGTCGAAATGCAAGCCATGGAGCCCATCACGAAGTGGACGCCGAAGCAAGTGGTTGACTGGATGAAAGGTACGTCTTGACTACATCATCAAACTATATTGCAACAATTTAAAACAACAGAAACCTTGGATATTTTATAGACCCTTTTGCCTGACGTTATCACCTCGTTGAAATTAGCCTAGTTTCGTAGAAACTGCTGCGCTTGTGTGACAGCATACCTCGCTTTACGCACTACAACAACAATGGGATTTCAATTTAACTCCAAAATAGGACCCATTGTTATAAATGTGTGCATTATGTATTCAGCCTTTGTGGTTTGATGCATTGGATGGTCGATGTGATGATACCCTGGACCCGACGTTAGGAGGAACTTTGCGTCTCCCATAATGGATCTTTAGCTAGGCAGAGGCAAGTGTCGGCTGATTGAAGAAGTTGAACGTTAACTGCTGACATAAAAAACACGCTGAGACATATAGATATCCAAAACTATAAAGCCTTTTTTGGACTTCATGTCAACATGTAACATAATAGCATTGTGGAAATACTGGATATATATATTTATTAGCTTTTGGATTCTCCCCAGGCTGAAATTCTTGTTATGGAAATGACGACATCTAGTAACCATTCTTGTTTGAACCTGTGATCACTCACTACAAAGCTATGTGCAGTGAGGGACACCTTATGTTTTTAAGGGATGGCCCAAATTATGTTTCACTCCACCTTCGGCTTAAAAAGATTAACATAAATTAAAAGAAAGGAGTGCATACAATTGCTTGTAATCAACATACTCGTATAAATTCTTTCATGCATTAATTTAAACTAGGCTGCGTCCAATCATACAATAAGCTATTTGTACTATCCAATAGTGTGTGTGTGTGTGTGTGTGTGTGTGTGTGTGTGTGTGTGTGTGTGTGTGTGTGTGTGTGTGTGTGTGTGTGTGTGTGTGTGTGTGTGTGTGTGTGTGTGTGTGTGTGTGTGTGGTTTGGATTGTAGCTGGGCTTTACTCTCTTTCTCTCTGTGTTGAAAAGAGTCTGGCTCACCCCGGCATGGAGCGAGGATTAGTTGTGTACCCCAGTCCCCTGCACCGTCAGTCCCCTAAACCTCTGAGTCAGCACTTCTCCTCTCCCGGGTCTTAGTCCTGTTGGCATGGTTGTGAACACCACACGTTTTAGGAAAAGAAAAACACACGTGCGCGCGCACACACACATATTCATAGGACTTCTCACAGAAGCCCACAACAAACCTGCTGTGACACAACGAAACACAATAACAGTCCAGCCATGCACGGTGATGTCGGCTACAAATAAACAAATGGATGCCTGAATGCGCCGAAGCCCCTCTGCCTCTGGGCTGTTTTAGCTCCACAGACTCCTTTTGTGTATTGTGGCAGTCGGTAAGCACTCGCATTGTTTGAGCAGATCAAGAGTTGGAGATGGGTGGTGGTGGTGTGTACTGTTGGATGAAAGGGTGATAAGGTTATATTAAGTTAGACACTGCGTCCAATCATACAATAAGCTATTTGTCCGATCCAATAGTGTGTGTGTGTGTGTGTGTGTGTGTGTGTGTGTGTGTGTGTGTGTGTGTGTGTGTGTGTGTGTGTGTGTGTGTGTGTGTGTGTGTGTGTGTGTGTGTGTGTGTGTGTGTGTGTGTGTGTGTGTGTGTGTGTCAGGGGGTTGGCTTGGAGCATGCACCTCTGAGCTCTGCTCTTCCAGCTGGACACGTAGAGTGTCATGTGTTGGTAGGTGTGGGCCATATGTCATGTGTTACTTAACCAAGGGCTTCATGGGGGCCTTTGGATGGACAGGGAAAAAGATGGCGTTTCAAAACCAATCCCCATGCATTATTCTTTGCAAATTCAGTCCGGGGAAAGATCATTAAGGATTTCTCGGGTTGGAGTGAGTTATAAATACGTTATCTAATGGTATGATCCCAAAATATGCACTTGTGATAACATCTCAGACTTAAAAAATGCTACTTGCTTGTTAATTTCCAAATATAGTCTTAAAACCACACGGTTGGGAATTTCAGCACAGCAATGGCAGAGCTATTTGGGAAATGTCAGGTTCTAAACTTGGCTGAATACTTTCACATGTTCTCAGCAAACCTTTTGTTGATCCTTTCTCACTATCTTTACCTATTTCCTGTTGGAAGAGACTCTGACTCTGGTTCTTTTCTCTCGGGTATCCGAAGCACGTAAGCCAGGATACTATCTCCTTAAGGTATGTGTATTGCTGGTCCTCTACTCAGTCCAAACCGCGGTGACATTTATTAACTCCAGTTCCCTACCTCGGTTTGGCCTTCAGATTTTCCAATGGACTTTTTCACTGAGTAGTCAAATTACAAATCCTTCCATGTTGAGCCATATCTGGCTCGGCAAATTAAGCAATGGGTTTATTTTAAGCAATAGGTCGCCATTAGAAGACCAGCTGATCCAGTGGCCTATATCTGAGTCGTAATGAGGTCACGAGGATATAAGAATCCGGAAAAAGTCTATTAAGTCTATTACCAAGTTAGAGCAGCGTGGATCTCACATCCTCGCATGGTACCGGAGACGTGTCCGCTGGGCTGTCGGAGAAGTAGGCCTACTGACTGAAGTGCATGGATGGATGTGTGTGCCGACACTTGTTAGCTCTCCCCTGCCTTATCTCTGAAGGTGATACTGAGGTGTGTGCAGTGATGGCCTCACTCAGTCCCTGATTTTTATCTGGAAATAGAGGAGACTTCCTAAACTGGAGTGTGAACAGACAGGGCACACACACAGAGCTTACCCTTAATAAGGCAAGCATGCAGTCGCTCCCTCTGCCTCTGTGTCCCTCTGTCTCTCTGTCACTGGCGCCCTGTCTCCCTCTCAATCTGTCTCTCTCTCTGTCTCTGTCTCTCTGTCCCTCTGGTGTTCGGTCTCTCTCTCTCTCTGTCTCTGTCTCTGTCTCTGTCCCTCTGTCTCTCTGTCCCGTGCACACAATCTCACTTTAGGGCTTCATGGCTCTATGTATGTACCATCTCCATAGGCTGCCATTAATCCCCTGACCATAACAACTCCTGAACTGCAGGTCGGTCCATGTGGGCCTCATGTGACAACCAGGTGTTGTTTTGCATATGAATAAAGAGGCCAACACACCTACTGTATATCCCAGCCCTCAAGCATATGCGGAAGTGGCCGAGCAAAAAGAGTTTCCCCTACCTGCATAGAAATCCATCAAGGTTAACCCCCCCGGGTCTTTGTTGCTTAACATTGGTTAACCAGCCTCACTCGCCATTTTTTGTTTCCGAACCCTGCTGTGTTGTTCCACTGATGGGGAAGATATCCTCTTTACCTTCCCATAGAAAACGGCCTTTAGAATTCAGGGGAGGCGCTGTAAGTGGATTCTCCCAGGGGGGGGAGCGGGGGACCGGGAGGAACTGTGGAGGTTTCACATCGGCCCGTTTCTCACACGCCCTCGAGTCCTCCACCTCTCTCGGCCCCAGGAGCTCTGCCATGTGGGGGCCGCGAAAGAAATCATGAAAAGTTAATGCCGGACAGCGTTTACTCTGTTAATGGCTGGCAGTGCTGACTAGTTGGTGCAATAAGTTGGGGAGGCAGGAAGCGCCTGTACCACTGGACAGCGTAGGCAAAGGCAATTTCTAAGGAAGGGGCAACCGGTAAAACCAAACCAACCACTGGTTCCCATTTGCATGTATCCCCAACGGCCATGTGTGTCCCCGTGTGTGTGTGTATGTGTGTGACTTCGTATCCATGCCAACCTGGGTATGTTGTTCATTCAAATTGAAAATGTGCATTGCAAATCTAACCAGATGATCTCAGCTTAGCAGGCACCGCAAGCTTTTGGCCCTTAGCCTATCCTAAGAGCATTTGCCTGAGAACCAACAGGCTTAAGCCGTCAACTAAAAGCCTGAACCTGAGGAACAAGGCCCAAATGGATGAGAAGCAGTGTAAATCTGTGTGTATGTGCACATACAAAGGCTGTAACATGTTATAGCTTCTAGGCCTTCCTCTGAGAATCCCATAATTGTGTGTGCATGTACAGTATGTGACACCTAACCCAAGAAGGTTAGGAGCCTGCTCCAATACAATCCAAAGTACCAGAGTGGCCTGGCTCCAAAAGATGAGCTTGCATCGCTCCAGTACAAATGGTCCCGATGGAGGGAGCCAGTGTTGAAGGCTGGAGTGGATGGCGTTATCAAAGCCACTCCTCTGGCTGCTGCTGTGGTCTGATAGCCACCAAATATGAGAGGAATGAAGCCAACTATGCCAGTGGCCAGAGTTCAAACCAGCAGTCACAACAGGTCACACATGCCCTTTGATGAGGTTTAGGGCCTCCATTGGCTGCAAAAGGATTTGATAGGCAGAACATAAATGACTTGACATTTATCGCTCTGGCTAGCCGAAAAATAAAAATAAATCCAAAAGCCCTCAGTTCATTCACTCGGCAGCATAAAATTGTGAGGAAACTTTAAAATTATGATAATTATGGAGTGAGTCTTGAGTTTTATGAACTGTTGCCCTCTTTTGGCATTAAAACAGGCAATTCTGTTCCGGTTGAGTGGTAGAACCGACCTCACTGGGAACATGTCGAGACGAGCCAGTACAGTCCCCCACATCCTTTGTCCTGCTACTCCCATAGATTTAAATCACTGTGCCCAGACGGGCATACAATGTCATGGTTAACCATTCAGACTCGTCGCTTAAAACTTTGGTGTTTTTTTTGTATGTGGCAAAATGAGATGAATTGGTGCAAACAATTGTTTTTGCTGGGTCTTACTGGACTAAGATCACCGCTGTATCCTCTTTAAGTCCTCTTGTTGACTGGTTTCATTAGAATGCACTGATGGATGAAACAGCTGTAATGCCTCAGTCTCAGTTTCCACTGCAAAGACCCCCCCCCCCCCCCATAACCCCTGATGGTTCAATCTACAATGCCCCATTTAGTGTGTGTGTGTGTGTGTGTGTGTGTGTGTGTGTGTGTGTGTGTGTGTGTGTGTGTGTGTGTGTGTGTGTGTGTGTGTGTGTGTGTGTGTGTGTGTGTGTGTGTGTGTGTGTGTGTGTGTGTGTGTGTGTGATTCCGTCATTGTTTTAGATTCCCAGCACAAAGCCATGGGAAAAAAAAGTCTGTGGGTGCAACAGGAATAGCATGTTGCCACACAAACTAAACAATCAAGTTGTGGGTTTGTGTGTGCGACACGTGTTTTGGTGAGCCTAGCTGTATTAGAGAGGTGCTGTTTTGTGGCTGGTGGGATTCACATGTCCAATACTAACAGTAACCCCCCCTAAACATGACTCAACCTTTTGCTCTGTGTGGGTTTCTGTGTCTGTCTCTCTAGCCTACAAACAACACATGCACACCAACAGGGGGAACTGGATTGACTTCCCACGCCTGTGGACTTTGCTTATGAACTTTCTTGTTATTTTCCCTGTAAAATTATGTGATCATTTCTTCACACAAATATTTGTGCCTGTGAGTCCATCTTGTGTTTTTCTATTCATTGAAGAAATGAATAGAGAAGGTGTGATGATTGTAACATTTAGTACAAATAAGTACTAATAATTATGTTTTCAAGTTTGTGGATTTGAAGACCCAGTCAGTTCAGATTATCTATTTATTCCAAATCAATGGCGATGAAAAGTCGAATCAATTCATAACATCAACTTATTTTTCGGGTTTTTTAAAATATAAGGGAAACTGAACTGCAATAGTTTAGTAGGGAAAACATTCAATAATAAGTCCCGTACTAAAACACCAATATCCCTAAACAAATATTGTTGTGTCTTTGCTTCTCTGGATAAAGGCCTTTCTATGACCCCGCCCGGAACCAGGCGCAAGCTGGCTCTAAATCACTGACTCCCTTAGACTTCCTTCCGCCTCCGTCCCTCTTATCTGTCCCATCTTCCCTCCCATCCCTGATTGTCCCATCGTGTCTTCTGCCAACTTAAACCTCATCCAACATTTTCTAGCCCCCCTATCTCTCTCTGCTGCGAGTTACCATAGCAACCCAAACTTTGTTTACGGCTCCTGCCATTGTGCCAGCCCTTTTGTGACGGTGGTGACGTCGTTGTGAATGATGTGGTGACCGTCACCAGGGCAAAGGGATGGGAGGAGAGTCCCTTCAGGACTTCAGAGCTAGGAACTGGGAGAGCTGGGGGATGAGGGGGCGGGGGGGAGGGGGCAAATGAGCAGGAGGTGTTGGATCTCTGATACGATGCCAAGCAGGGAAACTCCACCTGCCACAAAAAAAACCCAACATGTAAGGGTTCATTGTCAGATGGTTTCCTGTGAAATAGTTCTGGGGATTTATGACAATTACTAGATACTTATCCACAATGTTTTGGAGGGATTATTGCAGCAGCCAGATAACAATTAAACCCTCAACTGAGTGGTTTCAAGCATTTGCTTGCGAAAACATGCCAAATATAGAAAGAGGCTTTCTTCTATCAAAAGTTGTTATTGTTTTTGTCAACTCTTTTCCCTGAAAGGCATAGTACCATAATATATGTCAATGGTGGTGAGATATACAGTATATACGGGTATTTTTTAATCCATCCAATCGCATCGGAGTCAGATTATCACCAGTCCCACGGTCTCCTGGCTTGTTTTAGACCCAGCTAAACGAGTGTGACACCTCCCTCCCTCCTTCTCTTCCATAGCGTGTCCTCCTTTGTTGTGGTTCCACAGGCGTCCATTATAGAGCTGTTTTAAAACTGTCTGTAATCAGCGTTCCTGGGGCCACCTCGAGGGATATAGCCCACATGTACTGTATATGGGAAGGGAGGAAGCCACTTGATGTAATGCCTGTTCACAACACAATGTGTAATGTTTTGTTTTTAATTCAAGAGCCTTTGAAGCCACAAGTTGGCTATATGTTGCTAAGTGGTACGTGGGGCAGTCCTCTTGACTTTAGTACCATAATTGTCTCCCTTCCCTCTCTCTCGCTCTGTGTCTCTGTAAACAATGGAATGGAGTCTTCAATCACTGTTTTTCCCAAAATAAAATTATTAGGTGTTGGAGCGGGAGTTTGTCAGAAGATGCTGTTCACATGCATCACTGGTGTGATATTTCCTAAGTTGCTCTCATTGAGTACAGATATTCTCACAGCCAACGGTGGATATGCTCCTCCAACCCTGCTAGAATGACATGACTGAATTACAAGACAAATCTTTATTTATTTTTTATTGTGTTATGTAGTTACACAATGTATACTACACTATAACTAGTTGTCTTGAGATGCTAGAAGAGAGACACGGGACCATATAACAATGACAAACGGAAGTTCCAGGAAAGAATCAGAAGATTGTAATAGGTGAAGGGACCACTCTGGAAAAGGAGGCTGAGCATTTTATTCGCCATGACATTTCTGCGGTCCCTTGTTGCTTTCTTTAGCTGGTGTTTATGCTAGCGATAATGCATAAGGTCGCTAGCCAACAGCCTGGTTGGAGAGTGATGAGTGTTTGCGTTGGGGCGAGAGAGCTAACCACTCGCTGACGTATTCCAAAACCCCTGATGATCTGTCGAGGTACACAAACGAACCTTATGTGGGACGGGACAAGGGGCTATTACAGCAAAGTGGTTTTAGTCTCTCTGATACCAATACATTCTGTACGTTGTTCAGAGGCAGAACCAATGCTACGTAGAACTACCTGTTTCTTGCTATCCTTCCCTTTGTGAGCCTTGTATTACATATACTCTTTCTCCTCCCAGTACTGTCCTTTCTGGTTGGTTAGTCCTCGTCAGGCATCAGGGTATAAGGCAGGTAATACCCCTCCGGTGGCTCCCACAGTCCTTGTGCACCGGCCTTATTTGAGACCTTAACTCACTGCCCACTTCCCCTCCTGTTCTTACCTCCGATCCCTAACCACAGCCTCCATGGTCTGGCCATGGCCATGTGCCCGGGGGTCGGCTCAACAGCGACACGAGTCCCGTTTTAACGGCTGCAGCCCCATGACCTATGACCCCCCCCCCCCCCCCCACCCCTACCCCTCGTCCGTCATCGTCCGTCACCCGGCGACCGGCGGAGCTGCTTTTGACCACAAGCGTCCTGCTGGTGGTCAAAAGCAGCTCTGATTCACTCTGCCCCCAAGCCCCCTTGGACGTATCCATGGCATGCCCCCCAATACCAGCCCGTGGTAAGAGATTAGGAGGCTACAACGCGGCATGAAGCGCCCTCTGGACCTACAGAGGAAGCTATGGATAAGATTAGGGGAGGCCGGGGCGCATGGCCTGCCGAGCGCCGTCCACAAACGACCCCCTCACACACACACACACTCTGATAAGTAAATACTAGCTTAGAAATAACGAACCCGCTCAGACAGAATGGTCACCGTTCATGTTCAGCGAATGCCAAAAGGAGCAGCCGGTTGTCTGCTATTGTGTCAACAGAAGAAGAAGAAGACAACGCGCCCATTGGAGACGATGCACAGCGCCGTTGTCCCCTCCCTCCCCAGTATCTACCCCATTTCCCGGTTCCCACATTCCCGGTTCCCACTAAGTGTGTGTGTGTGTGTGTGTGTGTGTGTGTGTGTGTGTGTGTGTGTGTGTGTGTGTGTGTGTGTGTGTGTGTGTGTGTGTGTGTGTGTGTGTGTGTGTGTGTGTGTGTGTGTGTGTGTGTGTGTGTACGTGCTTTGTTTTCGTCCTGTGAAGTCATGCATTAGAGGGCAGCTTAGCGTTGGCCAAGTGTAGTGTTTTCCTACACCCCCCCCCCCCACCCCACCTCTCTCTCTCTCTTTCTAATTACAGCCGGGCCAGTCCCGGCAGAGAGCTGAAATGCAGCGGACTCCCACAATGGATGTCCTCTACGGAGAACAATGAGTGAAATTCCTCACCATTCCCCACAGGTCGAGAGAGAGAGAGAGAGAGAGAGAGAGAGAGAGAGAGAGAGAGAGAGAGAGAGAGAGAGAGAGAGAGAGAGAGAGAGAGAGAGAGGGAGGAGAGAGAGAGAGAGAGAGAGAGAGAGAGAGAGAGAGAGAGAGAGAGTGAGAGAGGAGAGAGAGAGAGAGAGAGAGAGAAGAGAGAGAGAGAGAGAGAGAGAGAGAGAGAAGAGAGAGAGGAGAGAGAAGAGAGAGAGAGAGAGAGAGAGAGAGAGCTCGTCCCCACCCAGTCGCTTTCCCACTGGAAAACACCAGTAGGGGTGTGTGTGTGTGAAGGCTTGCAGGATGTCCAGAGCTCCCACTGGGAGCACTGGGGAGGGTGGAGGAGGGGAGGCTTTGCTGCTGTGGGAGGTGAAAGACTGTCCACTCTCTCTGCTCGTGTAACCAGAGAACTGGAACACGACGCTGGCAGCCCAAAGCTCTAAACGCTGACTGTCAAACGCAATTGTCTTCCCCCCCCCCCCCCCTCTCTCATGGTCTGAGGACGGAGCACGGCATCTTGGAGTGAAGCGGTTCCAAAATTGATTATCTGATGATCAATCAACCCTTCCCTTCTTCCCATCCCACATACAGTTAGCAAGTAACAATCCCTCACTGTGGTGTCTTGGCTCACACGAGGCCCAAACTGCTGAACCCCTGTAATTTCTTTGTTTTCCTGCACAGATGTGAACCATGCAATGTGGACCTTTAGGGGAGGAATGGCCGGGCCATCTGCAAAAAGAATAGGTTTCTGTGTTTACCTTGCTGAAAGGGTGTACTTGGACGGCCTTGAAGCCGGGGCTGCGGCGATTGAAAGAGCTCCTGCAGGGATCCAGAGCTCTCTCCACAGACATGGCTGCACAAGAATCTGGGCTGCTTGCTTTAGCAGCTGTTTGGCTCAGTGTGTGTCTCCATGTATGTGGGACATGGCTGTTGTGTTGATAACCTGGCCCTCCAAGTGCAATCGTCATACATTTAAAATCCAGTGTTAGTAGGTGGCAGTAGGACACCTTATAATTATATTTACCCCATATCATTATTTACATAAGGATAGGTAAACAACAACTAATTATCTGTGTCTGCTTTTTCTGCATTATTACTTTTTCTGAGTTGATTCTTCTTCTATTACTTCTTACACTGCACTCGGTAGGTTTGGCCTGTTAGACACAACACTGTTGCCGTTGCCACTGTGTGACGTTCGCAGTCCCTCGCTGTGATTTGAACACACTTGCCAAGTGCTTCGAAAAGGCCATCAAACTCTGCAAAAGTGTTTCATCTCGCTCGTCTTTTAAAGAGAGAGCCCTAATTCACACAGTGCTCCGACTTCTGTCCTCCCCCCTCCTCCCCTTCACTCAATTGACAATAACGTGACACTTAATCTGCTTTGCTTGTCGCTATTCCCTTAATGGAAAGGGATAGTCCCTCACGTGGGCACACACCCACACCATTGATCCGAGTCCAATAAATGTTTTATAAGCCCAGTGTAAGGACACCCCTCTGTTATTCAGAAGATCCCAATGGTTTGGTGACATGAGGGGGTGGTGGCGATGGCATTTAGGATTTGTGCATGGTGGATGATCAACTACTATCTTAATAGTTGTAGAGCCATGCCCGTCAGCCCCTTTCTCTGCAATCATAAGCACCATAAGGGGACGAGTCCGCACACACGCACATGCATGCACACACATCGTCCTGATCCTCGCAGGCTACGGCCCCAATTGAAATACCATCGCTGATCAGTCCCATGAAGGACATTTGGTATTTGGAAAATGCAAGGCAGACGATGGGATGCGTCGGGGACTAACATTTACACCGGAATGCGCAAGTCAAGGAAAAGCAGATCCAACCAATGTTTATAAATGGGCTTCCATGCTCATAGCTTTGTGAGTGCCTGAATGTTAACATGTAATATTAGAATTGTGATTAAATACAGCTTTAATAATACCACTGAAGACTTGGCATGGAGTGTTTTCATAAACCCTAGGCTTTTCAGTTCCCTGCGAGCCCCTTCTTACATGGGCACAGACGTAGCGCTTGGCGCGTGGCCACATTCCACAGGAAATGCTTCTCTTAACGCCACAGGAAGGTGAAGCACTTGCTGCCACTGGATTCCCCTCTATGTTTCCATCTGATTGCTCTACAGTAGCTGTCTGGCTCTGGTCATGAGAGTGTCTGGGTTGTTCTCTGTAGGCCCTGAAACAAACTCCAACTGCCTTACTCTTAAGGTGAATTCCACCCAAGCCTTCTCTCTTCACACACTTTTCACCTTTTTAATGCTGTCCAAGTCAGAGCGGGGCTCCCAAGTGTCTGAAAGTCTGGCCTGGGAAGTGTCACTCCGTGGAACAGGAATCATCTCCTGAGCCTAACGGCCTTGGACTGGTGCGAGACCAGGCGGTTTAGGAGTCAGTATCGGTTGTTCTTGTTTGATTTGAGCCTGCAGACGACTCTCTGACCTGTCTTCTACTTTTCTTTTCTCCTACAAAAAGGCTGCTGTGTGGGAGTACTGTTGTTTCTTCAGTTAATAGTTGGAACAGATAATGCATGAAAAACATTGTATAATAATCCTGGACAAAGTAATAAAAGTAATTGCGCAGATGTACTTTTGGAGTTCTGTCATATGTTTCAGATTAAGTGAGGAAACTAACTTGACCTCCAAACCCCTAAATGAACTTCAAATCTCCAAAGAGAAGTGTGTGTGTGTGTGTGTGTGTGTGTGTGTGTGTGTGTGTGTGTGTGTGTGTGTGTGTGTGTGTGTGTGTGTGTGTGTGTGTGTGTGTGTGTGTGTGTGTGTGTGTGTGTGTGTGTGTGTGTGTGTGTGTGTGTTGCAGCTGACAAGTCTCTTTAGCAAAGGCAGGTCTACACAGCCACAGCTGCCTCTTCTCTTTGCCCTCTTTGATGGCTCGAAGGATGCCGTTTCACTCTCCACACACACACAGAGACACACACACACGTGCACACAAAGGCAAGCCTCTGTTGTCACAACATCACATGAAGGTCCACGGAGAGACGGATCACATGGGTAGTGAGAGAGCGTGTTCCTTTTAACAAGTGTATAGCGTGACCACCAACGACAGTAGGAAAATAATTTGATAATAGTTACTATTAGTTCTCTTGAACCCTTCCTCAATTCCTTCTTTCTCTGGGAGATTGAATTGGTTCCCCCCCTCTAATAGTTGTCGCATGCATGGTCACGAGACATGACAGTTGGCAGTGCACACTGTTAATTCAGCCCATTTATTGTGGGTCCTGCAAATAGCAGCAGAAGGACACACACACACACACACACACACACACACACACACACACACACACACACACACACACACACACACACACACACACACACACACACAATGGAAGTCTATTCTTTAACTGACCTAACATTGTTAACTGCTCGTCTGTTTATCTAGGGGGGATAGCCGTCCCACCTGTTTGCCGCCTGCACTGTGCACACACACATGCATGCATGCATACAAACAAAGACCTGGTAGAAGACATGTATGGTAGTTAATCTTTGCTTGTGACAACTTATGGACCCAAGTTTGACAGGGAAAGAGCTATCTCTTAAACGAACAGCAAACTCAACGAGATTATTTTTCGTCCTGAAGCAACAAGAAAAGGGTTGCAAAAAAAAATTTTTTAGAACCATCTTTTCTGTTATCTTTATGGATGGGGAGTTTTATCATGCAACTGTGTGTGCTTGGAGCCTGGACTTCCCTGTAATGACCTTGCCTACGTTCTCTCTGTGTGTGTGTGTGTGTGTGTTCAGGTCTGGACGACAGCTTGCAGCTGTACGTGAACAACTTTGAGCGGGAGAAGATCAGCGGCGAGCAGCTGCTGAAGATCTCGCACCAGGACCTGGAGGAGCTGGGGGTCGCCCGCATCGGCCACCAGGAGCTGGTGCTGGAGGCGGTGGACCTGCTGTGCGCCCTGGTCAGTAGACCTCTGCCCATAGTGGGGGGGGGGTAGCTGGTGGGGGTCTGTGGGACCAGGAACAAGACAACACAAAGTGATGGCTCTGATCTTTTTTGGATTGGTTGTCACGCATTAGCTGCATTAGCTGCTTTTTTGAGAGTGAATTGGTATAAATTGTTTCACTTTACGACTCCCTTTCGGAATTGGACTTCTGTTGGGACTCCTTTCACAAACTCTGGATTCTGTTTGCCATTCAGCTTCATCCAGCTCGAACAAAACAAAAGCTATCCCGTTAGCTCCGGTCGCGTGCCCTGGCCGCCTGGCTGGTTTCTGTCAAACATTCCCCTTTAGGGTCCTCTATATCCTCAATGGGACCCAGAGAGCTGACCAGCTGTCCATCATCAGGTTCTCTCAGAAGAGTTGTCACAAGGACTGCCTGGCTTTGCTGGCTTCTGCCAGAAGGGAGCTGAGGGCAAGTAAACCAGAAAGAAAACAAGAGTATTTAAAGAATAAGTTGTGAATAAAAAGAGAGCCAGGTTTCCACACCAGATGGGATCCATTTGGAGTTTTATCACTATCCTGGCCCATAAAATCCTCCAGAATGTAGTTCCTATAAATTCGTTTTTCATCATTGTCAGCATTCCTGGGGTGAAGTCCACATGTTCCCTTCAGAAAAAGCTTGAAAACGGGAATGCTTTGGATTTAGGGTTTTGTTTGAGGTTTGCTTTTTCTCAGGGATGCAAACCCCATCAGCTGAATGCCATCCCACCCTAGATAACAGTTCGGACTTCCATACCGTCATTGTTTATCTCCGAGGCGCAGGTCAGGCCGGTCATCTTTTGAAGATGTGGGTGGCGGTGGTTTTCCTTGCCTTTGATAAGATCAACCGCTGGTGGATCCCTCCAGTGGAGGACCCGACGCCAGCGGTGCGCTCCGCGGCCCGCCACCACAGCGGGGCTCTGCTAGGATTCCTGTGGGAAGGGGCCACATGCTCCAGAACCGCACTGGCTCCTATCTCGCCGCTCCACATCTGATTCTTGTTCAGCGGCGGGCCCCTCTCGTGGGTTTATAAGCCCCTCGTCGTCCTCGTGGCGTTGGACCCAGAACCTTATGTCTGCGGATAAATCTCCTGCTTCTGTCTGGTTGTTGGATGGAACGCTGATGAGTCAGCATTATCCTCAGTGCTCTACTACCTCTTCAACTGGTTTTATCACTAGTCTAATCCCTTCTTTTTTCCATTCAACTGGTTCTACTGTTCTACTACTACTACTACTACTACAGTTCCTTCAGGCCTTTTTTATCTCACTTTTCTTGGCGAAACCAACACAACAAGGTGACACCGGAATGTCCTGAGGACGCACCAAGCGTCTCTTCGCAAGCTGAGAATGTGTTTCTTTTCTGAAATACGTCCCGGGCCAGACACATGGAAGCACTTGAGGCGCAGGCAGCAGGGGTTTTGTTTTAATGCAAATGTACCTCAGTGTACATCCTCGGGGTTCATACCCCTGGTTTTGAACGGTCACGCTAATCGGGCCCAGACTCCCGCTTGCCCCTAAGAACCAGTTGGTGAAGCCAGGGCAATTTCTTTTTTCATGCACTGCATTCACAATCTTTAGATGCACTGCATTTACATGTTCTTGCTGATGCACCATGGATAAATGAGTTCCTAGATGTAATTAGCAGGGAGGCCTCAACCTCCCCACTGGGACGAATTGACCCCCCCCCCCCCCACCACCTTCCATTCAGTTAGCTTCTACTGAGAACAGGTCAGCCTGTCGCTGACAGGAAACAATTCCCACGAACAGCCGACCCCCTAGTTCACTCTACCCCAGGCTTCCTGCCCCTCTCGGTTTTAGCTCGAGGGTCAAATCGCTCTTGTTGATACACTTTAGCAGCCGTTACTGCTGCTAGCTGTTTACTCTCCATCGGCTGGGGGTTAAATGTATTCTCTGGCTGACATTTCAGTGCCAGTGTCATACTAAGGGTATACCCACAGTTTACAGTTTAGTGATCTTCAATGACTTTATTACAGGGCTTTATTACTGTAATGAGGATTGCAGCATTAAAACGTAATCGTAGTTTGATATATGTGGTTCAATAGACATTCAGGAATCTGCTATTTTCCCAAGCCATTTACTGGCGGGCCAACGGCTGTCAGGGGAAATGGCGATGAATATGTTGATTAATCCGGACGGAACTCTCTGTGCCATGATGTCTTTTGCAGAGCGCGTCCAGAAACCCAACACCTTTTGGCGTTGGTTTCGAGTGGGCTGCTTTGTACGGATACAAAATAAATCCCACCTCAGTTGTCTCCCAAAGTCATTGTATTTACAATACGTATATCATTTGACCAACTAGTGAGATTTGTGGTGACGAGGACAAATCCTTTTGGTGATAGAATGTAGCGGATATCTATAACACGCAAAATGCATTTCCAGATGATTCCCTGACTCATGTTAAAGTAAAGGCATAACACATGACACTCCAGTAGTGTAATGAACACTGTGGTGTGATACCATCGCCTCAATCCTCTGCTCCGGAAACTTGCATATAATCCTTTTGACAAGGCCCAGAGAGAGAGTGTGACCCTACATGTTACACAGCCTCTTGTAATGCACCATGGTTTCAGATCAGTTGAACCCCCCCCCCCCCCCCCACAAAAGGCCACTGAAAGAACAGCACTTTGGCTGGAGAGAGCGTTGACTTGAACTGAATTTGATCACAAACTCAGGGGCTTTTCTGCACAGGCTTGATTTTCAAGCTCAATGGCTGGCAGTCTGGGGGACACATAAGCTCACAGGACATCTGTGGACCGGTCCAAGCTGGTTTGCTGTGTGATTTAGCCTACTAATGACTAAGGTAGCAGAGACGTTTGATGTTATAACTCTCTCACACTGCTCACTCGTGCCCGGGCTCAAGGGCCAGGATTTTTCTTGCTGGGTGCCTTTCAACCGTCTGACAACGGTTGAAACAAAAGATCTGACCTGTATCTACCCAAGGCTCGTTTTTTTATGTTTGCGCAAAGACTTGTTTTTAATTATTTAAGCAAACCTAGAGCCAAACTGTTTGGCATGTTCAATGTGAAACCTATACAGAGTGTGACTTTTTATACTGCTGTAGTTTCATTGCGGTTGAAAGTCGAGACGTTGTTCATATGAATTAGTTTGAGGGTGCATGTGACTCAGCCACAATTGCTGACTTATTGTAGGTGTCACGTACCATGAACGTGCAGGCTTTGTGCATTTTTATATGATAAAGGAACAGTGTCTGCTTCCTTAAAGCACTGAGCAGGTAGAAGAGAAGTCATCTAAAGCTTTAAAAGTTAGTGGCCAAGAGCGAAACAAAACCAAACAATAATTGAATAAATCCCCGTCCAAAAGCCCATCCCAGGCCATGTAGTGTCTTCTAAATGACATGCACCTCAATTCAGCTATCAATTAAGTTTCTGAGATTAGTTTGGTGTCACAAACCTGCCAGGAGAGGTTGCCCTGCGCTGACCTCATTAAAAAACCACCCTCGACACACTTTATTGCCCGTGGAACACCATCCGTCGCTACAAGGGCCCTGCTGTAGCTCCCTGGACGGCTGCCCTGCCCGTCGTAACGCTTGACGACGCAGCGAGTGGAGTGGACCGAGTTTATAACCTGTAGACTACAGGAATGCGCCGACAGGAAGCAACGACGGACAAGAATGCAACCTCTGGCCCACATGCAGGGACTCGGGTGATTCCACGGGCACATCTCCTGGGTCCGACCTCCACAGGGTTCAAACAAACGTAGAGGAGGGGCGGAGAGGGGGGGGGGGGGGTGTTTGTACTCAATCCCCCCTCTTTCACAACATGTTTGCATTTCATTATAAAGTTCATTGTTTCACTGCGTGTGACGGCGTGTTTTCACCGGCGTGAGACGAGACTGGAGGGTTCCTTGCAGACAAGGATCCTCTTGTAGTGTTATTGGTATCATTATCTTTATCGCGGTTACCTGCTGGGAGGTGAGCACAGTGACACATCGCCCTCGACGATCATGATTTAGTGCAATCAAAGTGTGCTCTCATCTGTCAACAGCGACGAAGACGAGCGCAGGCCGTAGGGAGGATTGGCACAAGTCCAAGAGCGATACCGTGTCTCTCGCTCTCTCTCTAAACTTGCTGGTGGTGTTTCAATGGTTTTGCAGAACTACGGGGTGGAGACGGACAACCTGAAGACCCTGGTGGTGCGGATGAGGGCGGCCACCAACAGCCTGCACATGTCCACCTCGGAGCGCAGGAAGAGCGTGGCCTACGAGGGCAGCGTCTCCCGCAAGCCCCCCAACGACTTCCTCACCTGCGTGGTGGAGCTCATCGGGGCGGCCAAGAGCCTCCTGGCGTGGCTCGACAGGTAGGCCCACGTCCCGTTCCCCCCGCCCCGAGTCTTGGTCTCTGTCAATTTCACTGGCAATTCGTTTCATGGGCGTGTCGCTTAGTGAACGTTGCATTATGAATGCCACCAGGGAACCACCAAGCCAGCTTTGACTATCTAGGTAACAATTGTGTGTCTGGTGAGGTCATATTGTCATAGGCTTACTGTATTATTAGCCTAGCGGTGCATGGATTAAACTTCTTTTTTGGGTTGATTTGGCTAGAGCTAGCTTGGTGATGTCATGATGTATGATAAAGTTCAGTTTCAGGGTTAGATTAGTGTTTAAGCACTGTTTACTGAATTTTTATGGATTTAGTGGGTTTGAGAATATTATTTATTCAGTTTTGTCTGATTGACGGTAGTAGTTTTTAGTTAAGTATTTAATTCCAGTAGAATATGTCACTAATGTATTCCTCACTAGAGAGAATCACAGGAACTGCAATGCATCAACATTTTAGAAATGATCTCATCCTCAAAGTGACTTTTTGTATCACATCCTTTTCTCAGATTATTTTGATTTATCTTAGATGTTTTAAAGACCCATATTTCTTCGTTCAGCGTGACAATTATCTTCAGTCAGATTTGTACAGACCCAGAAAATCCTCCATTTCCTTTAACCATTCCCTGTGTTGCATCGACCTGATCGGTTACTAATGACCTCCCAATCGGTCTGTCCTCGTCTCGCTGCAGGACCCCCCTGACCGGGATCAGTGACTTCACATCCACCAAGAACAAGATCATTCAGCTGTGCCTGGACCTCACCACTACAGTTCAACAGGTCTGCACGCTAGTTAGCCCGCCAGCACCCGGGGCGTACTATTGAGAACACACACATACAAACACATGAATTTAGTTTCCTCTTGTGTTTGATATATATTTTAATTGCGTTTTATATTTTTGCGCGCTACAGAAGAAACCTGTGAAGATCATGGCGTGTTTAATGATAATTGCAGGGTTTGCGTTGACTGATTCATAAAACAAGTGGCGCCCTGTTAGCTGTGCCTGCCAGCTTTCCACATGCTGCTCCTCTTGGCTATGCGCTCCTCGTGTTGCTCCTCCGAGCTACGCGCAGAGGGAGACCTGCCTGTCTGCAGTCATTTCCTGTGCTCCGGTCTCTAGGGGGTCAGCCAGCAGGGTAAAACCCTCCGGCGGATATTGTGTCGGCCTTGAAAAACCATCTCAAATTATTGTACAGCATATTGTATGCGCGGTGATTCCCTCTAACCAGAGTCTTTGTTAGGGACTTATGTTATGGCTCTGGCGTTCAAAACAGTCCTGGTGTAAACAACGGCTAAGGTGAACCTTGGGTGAGATGATCTCAGATTGGGTTCTCCTTGAAGTGTGTTTAAACGGGGCCCCTCTTGCAGACGTGGCTCAACAGTCACCATTTAATAAAACCGGCGTAAGTGGCTGTCAGAAAGAAGGGGGGGAAAAAACCACAGGTCTTATGTTAAGGAGGGTGATTACATCAAAACCTGAATTCCTTTCCCAGAGTGCACATTACCTTGCCGGTGTCTGGGATTTTAACGCCTGTGGTGATTTAGTCTTGGGGTCCTCAGCTCCGGTAGTTCATGGGTTGGTAGTTCCCACGCTGTAGGTTGAAGTTAAGGGGCACATTGTGGGTAGAGGAGGTGGGGGTGGAGTGCAGAATAATCCTTGTATGTGCTGAAGCAGCTATCATGTGTGGTCAGGGTTCAATTTATTGCCCCAGCTGTAGAGGGTGCAGGTGTTGGGGGGGGGGGGTGTGTGTGGGGGGAGTGATGGTGACTTCTGTTTTTGTACTTTTTAAACAGGTTAACAGAGCATTGACACCCCATCCACACCCCACAAACACTGCTATTCTAATAAGCGCTACATTTATTGTATTGAATATCTGATTTCATGCAAAGTTAGCAAAACATTGAATGAAATCTATGAATGGTGGGAAACTGGCAGGACCTTCATCTTCTTAGAAGAGCAGTCCTCTCCATCCACTGAATTTCCAAGCAAAGAAAGTAGAGACCGCATTATAAAACATTTGTAGAAATTATACCGACACAAATGAAGTGACCATGTTGCTGATGCTGTTTCAGCCCTAGGTTGAACCTCATTACCAAGTACAAACCATAAACTCATTGATCGTATTACATGAACCGCTCATATTACTGCTCTCGTATGCCATTGTGCCCTGCTGTTCATCCAAATACATCATTTAACATGTGTAGTCTTGAATTACACATTGTACACGCATATATGGTTCCCAATGGTCATGAATTGGCTTTTCAGGCAAATTCCAAAAAAACAAAACCGATGGAAAAACAAAGCAGGGTACAGGCCCGAGCCCTGGTATCACAGCAACAACAACCGTGTGTATCCGGATACCCCATCAACCATGCAGTCTGTTGGCCCTGTCCACACCGTTGGCTCTGGTTTCCTCTATTTTAAGAGACAGGCCGTCCACCTCCTGTGCTCTCCGCTCTCCCCACCACTTCATCGCTCTGCTGGGCTTCCTCCCGTCCCGCGCGCAGATCAAAGGCTGGCCGGGCTGCCCAGGGAGTCATATGATCCAGGCTGGGTTCTGGGGTCAAACACATGACGCGAGAAAGCCGCGCACCCAAGGAAGCTTGCTCGCCCCCTCAGCCTCTCTCTCTTCTCTTCTCTCTCTCGTTCCCTCCCACTCGTGGTGTTTGAGTTTCGCTGAAGTTTAGGGCCTGCTGTGTTTGTCCATTAGGAATCCTCAAACAGATCCTGCAGGGAGTACAGCCAATGCTGTGTTAAAACTATTTGCAAAGCGCGCTGGTAGCACCAATAAGAAAGAGGAGAAGAAATGGTGCCAAAGTTTGTCATGGCATCCTGCCAACGTGCAACTGTTGCAACATTGTGGTGCTTATTGCAACTCTTACATTTTAGGACTCATTCTATGTTTTGGCATGCGATTAAGAAACAAAGTAAATGGATATTATTGAAGCACCACTTCAACTTGCTATTCATTAGCGTTTCTTTCAAGTGCGACTTGTGTGGATACATGTGGTAAAAGAACGTGTTTACGTAACTGCCCTGTCAGACCCACTGAAAGACCCATTTGTAACCAGGGATAAGTTCTAATGTCAATACTCGGAAAGCCTATTATATTATTTACTTATTTCTATTTGATACAAAACTTTGCCAATGGATATAGACAAGCCCTCCCGCACTTGGTGGAATGTGCAAGCTATGGAAAACAGAAAAAGCTTGCGAGATCCCCATTCTCCATTTGCACAATGGTTTTCGACAGACCAACAGTAAAAGAAAAACTGCTCTTTAGACAGAACATGTCTATGCTAGTCCCTAATGCTTACCAAGACCACAAGTCGAACAAATAGGTTTGGCTTCCGAGCATCCTCAGAAGGTCAGGAACTCGTTTTATTTTATTTTTCCATCGGTGTTCCTTAGTTTTGACAGCATCATTTGGTGTTTTTGATGGATGGTTGCCTTTGGGGCATTCGCGGCATACAGGCCATTCTGTAGACAGGCAGGGGACCTCAGCCAGCCAACCGCCTCCCCCATGTGGGCTGTTGTACCCAGAGGGCCCTGTCACCACCCACCACACAGTCGGGTTGAGTGGGAGTTACCCCTAGCTGTATCCTGTACACCGCGGCTGTAATCTCTATGGAGGCCGTGTTTGGACGCTTGGCCGAGTTGGTGGAGAGTGTGGCGCTTCATTTGAGTGTTTGCTCGCCCGCCCATCGAAACCAGGACTCCTGTGTTCATAGCGTGGGTCAAAGTATCCCAACAAACACATGTTGCAAGACAGCAGGTGGCAATGATGGCTTTGTTTTTACAAGACAAATAGAACACAAAATTCAAATGAACTTTGTTTTTTAACCCACAGCCGCTCTACACACTCGGCCCATAGTTCACCATACCCCTAGCCGGTATTACCCCGTCACAACTTCCACAAACATTCTCTAAACCACCATTTGAATCTGAAAAGGGTTCTCTCTCTCTCTCTCTCCTTCTCCCCTGGGTCTATATCTGGACTCCTGATTATATTGTGTGCACGCACAAACACGCACGCACACCCAACCCCTGTACTTTGTGTTGACTCCGGAGCCATTGAATACCCTCTTCCTCTCTGCCGTTGTTTACCTCTGGCGAGGCCTCTGGCTGATGTATGTGCTCTCCGCTTGCTTCCAGGACTGCACTGTTTACGAGATGGAAGAAAAGATCCTGGACGTGGTAAGTGCCTCTCCTTGTGATCGCCGACCTCTGTCGCTACCCCACATCAGAGTGGGAAGGGGGGGGGGGGGGGGGGGGGGGTGTGTTCCTTTACAGGAGAGAGGCGGAAAGACTAGAGTGTTTCTGTATGCGGAGAATGTGATTGTGTGTCAGCGTGCGTTGACTGGTGCGCCTGTTATGTGCAGTGCATGGAGGGCAGACGAGGGGGGGCCAGCCGGGGGTGGGGGGGTCTTTTAGAATCGCCGGCGGAGGAGGTGGGTCTTGTATTCCCCCCCGGCCATCAATCAGTGCTTCCTGTTGCTGACAGTCTCCAGACCTCTCGGTGTTCTGGCTGGGCTCTTTCTCTCGTTCTCTCTCTTTCTTATTCTCTCTCTCTCATTCTCTCTCTCTCATTCTCTCTCTCTCTCGTTCTATCTCTCTCGTCTATCTCTCCCTCGTTTTCTCTCTTCTCTCTCTCGTTCTCTCGTTCCCTCTCTCGTTCTCTCTCTCTCGTTCTCTCTCTCTCATTCTCTCTCTCTCTCATTCTATCTCTCTCGTCTATCTCTCCCTCGTTTTCTCTCTTGTTCTCTCTCTCGTTCTCTCGTTCCCTCTCTCGCTCTCTCTCTCTCGTTCTCTCTCTCGTTATCTCTCGTTCTCTTTCTTCGATCGGATCTGCCCTTCCCCACTACATCATGTGATGGGTTCGGTATATTAAATAAGCAAAGCAACACATGGAATGGAATGGTGCCAAGTGAAAGGTCATCAGGTTCAATGCATACTTCATTATTCCCTAACTCTGTGTTTTGTCTGCAGTCTAAGGTATTAAATGGTATCTGCGATCAGACTGTAAGAACCACCTCTGACCCACTAATGAGCCAATCAACGTGCCTGGAAGAAGTCCAGCTGAACAATATCAAACCAGGAGAGGGTCTGGTGAGTTATGCAAAACACTGTGTATGTGGTTGTCTATGTTTGACTGGCTTGAACTAATGACAGCGTGTGTCAAATTGTGAGTGTTGTCCTACCCTGCCCTCATTCCTATGTCAAATAAGCCTAACTTGGGCTCTTTGTTTCCTCAGGGTATGTACATCAAGTCCACCTATGACGGTTTGCATGTCATTACTGGAACCACAGAACATGTAAGTACGGTGTTATTTTGTGTTTGCTATTTGATCTTCTTCCACTACATGATTGAATCTCATTGAGGCAGCCCTAGTGAGCTGCGATGAACGTCTATGTTCAGTTTACTAAGGGCACGCCACTCAATCGACAGGCATTGACTAGTTAACGTTTAGATCCATTTATGTAAGGTCCTCTGGGGAAGCGATGGTGGATACAGATGCATCGTTAGTGAGTCCATTTGTCACGGATCATAGTGCTGTTCCAACAATACCAACAAGGTCTGCGTGTGCTTGAATTAAATCAATTAGTTCAAAAGGAAAATAAGAAATACATGTAGAACATGTCAGACACGTTATTCAACAATAACTCCAAAGGTGCAGCCCTCAGCCCAGGCTTGTGCCTTTCCTTTGTTCACGGTCACCCAAGTAATTGTTAATTATGAATCGGAATGAAAATAAGGTTTGTTAATACACACTTTATAGTTGTGTAACTAAACATTGCCTCCAAACCTGTTTATAGCCTTGCATGGAGCGCTGCAGTTTCATTTTTATGATCATTCCATAATTTAACTTAATCAAATGATTAAAATAAGAGATGAGACAGTGGCCCTGAAGGGTCCTGTCTCGGCCTGTGGTGGCGTGCCGGTGACTAATGTGCACCCACGTCACTGCCTCGGTCACGGTCACACGCCTCCTCTCGTGTTTAATTGTGATGCAGGCTCTGCCTCGTCATCCATAATGACTGGTTAATCATGGCTGACATCTGTTGGACTGGAAACTAAATCTACCTGATTTTCACTCGTTGTTTTTTTTCCTTTGTGCGGATTGGGTGATTCATACAGAAGTATGTCCTGTGTTTATGTCCTGTGCTTTGTTTTGTTGTCGGTTGAGTTGTACTTATTTCAATGTACAATAATCTGGGTATAAACGGTGTTGATCAAATCACTATCAGATGTGAATGTAGATTGATAATTCTATCGACATTACTGTCCGTCGTTCGCACAAACTCATTTGAACAAATGCAAACACGATTATCTGAGGGTCGAACAAGACATCTGCCTTGTATTCAGTTCTTCTTCTTGGCTATTTTTCTGTATAATCAAAGTGTAGTGTAGTGTTCAATTTGAATCAAATGTTCACAGGCCAATAGATTTAGCACCAAACTAAATAGATTATCGACACACACACTGAATCATTAGATTCCATATGATGTTGTGATAGAGGACTGTGATACAAGTTGTGACGTAGTGAAGTTAGGATTCTATCGTCATTTTATCAGTTGTTTTATTCTTGAAATGAATAGTGAGTGAAAGTTGCATTATTTGTTTTTCCAGTCCCCCGCTGACCTGACCCGGAAGATCCACGCTGGAGACGAGGTGATCCAGGTCAACCAGCAGACCGTGGTACGACCTTCTCCTCACCAACCCACTATCCTCTTCTCATCACCGACTCAACGTTTCATACAGAGAGCCGTAGAAACACACACTGAGTGTTTGTCTGTGTGTTTGTGGAACAGGTGGGCTGGCAGCTAAAGAACCTGGTGATCAAGCTCAGGGAGGACCCTAAGGGCGTGGTCCTGCTCCTTAAGAAGCGACCATCGGGCACTACGGGCTTCTCCCCGGCCCCGCTCAAGAACATGCGCTGGAAGCCCCCGGTGCCACAGGTAAGCACATCGTTAGACACACACACACACACACACACAGCCCATCTCTCCCTAAGCCTTCCTCTTTGAAGTTCAGAGCCGGCCCGTCTGTCATTGTCTATTTCTCTGAACCAATTATCTTTGTTTTGAGGGAGTCGGCTCCAAAAACAACAAGTGCAGACAAGTACCCGACCGCCAGCCCTGAGAGTGGCGGAGTGTGAAGATGTGATTAGGAACGTGCTGCACGGGAGGCAGCAGACCCAAAACAAAGCCAAAGTCAGATGATGTTGTTCCGTTTTGGAGACGGGTTCCTCTGCCCGGGCAGCCGGTGGAGTTGAAAGCGTCTATTTTAAGGGAAGGGAGTGTGTAGCAGAGCTGGGGCTGGAGGTTCGAGGGCACGGTGCATGCGGTCATCAGAGAATAACGAGGGTAATGTGTTAGAAACAAATCAATAGTGGTTAGGTCATCAAGCCTTTTATCCCGGACAAAGGACCAGGGGAAATGTCTGGGTCCGCCCTCATCGGGGGAAAAGGTCACAAACAATTCCCTGTAGGATGTCGGTTCAAAGCTCAGATAAACGTCGTAACAGGCCCCGACAAATGATGGGTGTTTCATTCAATTATGGAACGTTAACAACTGTATTTCGCTCCCTCAGCTGGACAAATAAAACTCGGGCCCAGCTCTTAGCTGCGACCCTGGCATCTGGTTTTCACTATCGGGCTGGTTCCACAGTGGGGGACAATGGGCCCCTTGTAACCCTAGACTTACCCTAGAAAAAAAGAAAAGCACACGTCATGCTGTGGTACCGTCTCTGATGACATCATAACACAGTAGATATCTGGAGCATCACAGAGAGGCCCCCCCTCACCACTTTGTCTTCCGGCTCCTTGTTCGAGCACGTTGCTGGGACCCATATCTGGGCTGGCCATCAGAGTGTGTAGGTGATGTTTCAGGGATCTGGGAGGCTGAACAGAGTAGCCCCTGTCCACCACACTGAGGTTTGTGAATGAACAACACCACTTTGTTGCTTAGGAAGCCGTCTAGTAAGCAATGGTGCTTAGGGAGACCGACACTATTAAGTGAGGTGCAGGCGGGTTTGTGCCCAATGTTTGTGTCCTCAAGAAATGTTGGCGTAGCTAGCATATAGTGTTGCTGTTTTGAAGGTTTTGAAACAAAGGATTGATAATTTGCCAAGCCTTCAACTGAGTTTCAAGGTTTGCATTCAAACAATTAATTGGAGGGCATACCTCATGTTGACTTGCTTTCTTGGAGAAAAAACAGCTATACAAATGTGTCTGTAAACCTATTGAACTACAACTTGAATGGAAGACTGATGACTGGCTGTGTGGATCTTTCCAGAACCATTCCTCCCTGGTGAAAGCCCAGTCACCCTACGGCTCCGCCAACGGATCAACAAAGAAGGAGAAGCCTGCCATTTTGGATTTGTACCTTCCCCCGCCTCCGATCGTCCCCTATACCCCACGGTAAGCCCCCCCCCCCCCATGCTGTCTTTCACCGGGCAAGCACCCCTTGCTGTGTCGGTCATTGGAGACATTAACTGAATGAAGTACGAATTATACAAAGTAGTCTTGTCATTTAAAGTAAATTCTTATTAATTAGTATTTCAATCCTTCTGAATGTTCATCCGGGATTCATTGGGCCGTGAAACAACGTCTGCAATAAGGGAATAAACCTTGGCTCACCGTTGCCCCCGTCCTAAAACCTAGATCTTGAAACTAACAGACTCTGCCTCTCACCCCAACGTGGTGACGAATCACTCGTTCCCCGTCTCTACCCCATACCACACCCCACCCCCTCACCCACACTATCCTCGGTTAGCCTTCAGCCCACTACATCAATGGCCACAAGCTGCAGCTGCACCCCCTTTACATCTGTAGGCCTAAAGTACCAGGCGTCGCCATTATCAGGGTCACACTACTGGAACACAATGGGCCAGAAGAACACGACGTGATTCCACTTTATGACACACACCGTATGACGCACCGTATGACGCACTGTGCGGCGTCACAGCGACTGAATGGCTGGCCTTGTGTTCTCTCTCTCGGCGTCGCAGGGAGGGCCGAACGGGCTCCCTCTCCAGCACCAGCAAGACGAGGCACGGCGGCTCGGAGTCGCCCAACTCCTACCTGGACCAGGAGAGCCGGCGGCGCCTCACCGTGGGGGACTACGACAAGCTGAGGGCGGGCTACCCCATCGAGGCCAACGTCATCCAGCCCCGGATGCGGGAGCACAAGCCCGCACGCAGTACGTGTCGCGAGGCACCCCCCGTTGATCTGACATCTGTGGTTGGTGAACAGGAACACGCAGGGAGGAGTTTGACCGTGTTTCACTGACATGAGGTTCTTGGGTTTGTTTCAGACAAACAGCGGCCGCTCTCCATGCCGGTGGACACCTGTCTCGGGCTGATCGACCCCTACGCCAAGTCGTGGTCACAAGGAAGAAAAGGTATGCAGAAGTAGAATTTTTGGATATAACTGGACATTAAAGGTCCTCCTCCCCCCCACCCCTGCCCACGCCAAACATCCCATTTGTCAGTAATGCACCTATCCTACGGACCCCTGTGGCGTTCCCACAGTGGTACGCTCCACTGAGGGGGTTCTGTCTGTGGGTCTGTCTGTGGGTCTGTCTGTGTGTGTGTGTGTGTGTGTGTGTGTCTTGTTTATACTACATAGCCTCGCAATGAATCCATTTAGTTGGCGGGGATGTTTCCAAAACACTCAGAAAACAGAGAAGACGGTTATAATTCTACCGTCCCTAAGGTTTACCAACAACAACCAGTCTGCTAGGTAGTATGAACCGAACAGTCTCAATCCAACCGCACCTCATTCCCTATTCAACTCCAGGCGAAGACCTGCTCTACAGATACCTGAGCAATGAGAGGATCCCCACCATCGCCGAGGAGGTGTCCTCCGTGTGCACGCCGCCCTACAGGCCCGGAGGGGAACGGCAGTTCACCAGAGGGGTGGACCACATCCGGGGGGGCCACCGCTACCACTCCAACTCGGACCTCCACAGCAGCGCCACCATCCCGTACCAGGAGGACCTGAGGAAGCCCCCGGTAGGCCCCGCCCCTCCCAGCAAACGCATCCCGGCAGAACGCTCGCTACTGGTCAGTTGGATCATGCGGCTTAAACTATTGACTCACTGATGATGCACTTCTTGTCCACGGGGCTTCTGTTCCTGTTCTTGTATTTTTCCTCAGTGCCTTTTTGAGTTCATCCCAAAAAAAAAAATGTCTGGCAGTTTTTCCGCCGTTTTTCTTTTTTTTGGGGGGGCTCTCTGTCGCACTACTCTGAACATCCCCCCCCCTTCCCCCCACCCCCCTCTTCTACCTCCATACCGCCCTGGTGTCAGTACTTTAACTACTACTACTACTACTACTACCACCAGCTACTACTACTTCACAACAAGACTTGCGTTCGCAGCAGCCGCTGCGACGCGTCCCATTTCTACCCATCTTTAACAACGCCTAATAAAAACCTCCTCTCCCTACCCCCCCACCGCCGACCTCAAGAGGATATAATCAGGGCTAGGAGACGCTCGGCTCCGCGCGTGCTGCCGTCGGGACTTCTTCTGTACATATTAAGTTATAATAACATGTTTGAGTTGAGTTGCTCTGTGGGAGCATGGTGTTCTTAGATATACTTTAGTCGCCGGGATCACAAGAAAACGTGCTTGTTTATACTGCGATTGTGTGAAATTTTTGGTTGTGTTTGCGCTAATGTTTTCAAGACTGATTCATGAAGAAAGAAATGCAGTGGTTGGTTTTTGGCTTTTTTTTTTATTCTCCTTTGTTTTCCTTTACATGGTTTGTACATCCGAATCATGGGATGTACAAACCATGGGTCATCATGGGTTTTTGTGCATCATGGGTTTTTGTGCTGCCGTTAATCCGACAGCTCAAGAGTTTGACTGCTGTGAAATCTTAAATCATTGTAAATACCTAGGTTATTCAAAACTTTTGTTTTTCCATGTCTCATGAAAAACACTGGCAGTTTCAAACACAATGTTTTCCCCATAATGTAAAATCATTTCAAGGTTAATCGCTAAACATTGACCACAAAAGCATTACTGCCTACATTACAACCAACATTCCAATGATCTCATGCTTCCAAAGTGGCGGCGGTCATAGAGATGTTTCATCACGATGTTCAAGCCCTGTTATACCTTTTATGGCCATCAGTCGCAATAGCATCTACCAATTACTGCCTCGTATGATCTATGCACAGATACAATGATTAATATTGTCACTTGGGTTGAAGGGTCAATGCTTCTTTGGTTGGTATGGAGGAAAAGCTTTTTTTTTCAATCTTTCTTGTCGCCACCAGCGAATATTTTTCTCCTCCTCTTTGAGCTATGCAATCTATACTGTTTTTGGTTCTGCTCTGTAATGTTGTACCTAAAATACCCTTATCTCCTGCTGGTGGACATGATTAACAGCTGTAAGACCCTTTGTCTTTGGGATACACAAAGTTGAATGGTGTTTTTCCATTAGGTCCTAATAAGGGTCACCAAGAATTCCATGACAGTATTATTTAAGATAAATAAGGATTTAGAACATATGGGTCAAAAGCGATTATTCATTTCCTTGGCCTTTTGTACGATTTGTATAGAATTTCATTAAAATATGCAGTTTATTTCAGTCTGCTTTTGTATTGTCTTTATTTTATGATACAACTCCCGTCATTCATGCGTGTGTGCGTGTGCGTGTGCGTGTGCGTGTGCGTGCCGCTCTCTTAATTATAAGTCTTGAGCATCAACTGCATGAAGGTCCATCTGAGTGGTTCTCCAGCTTGCCTTGACATTTTGAAGTCGTCCTAACCTGGCGTTTTGTTTTTAAAAGCATGTGGTGAAGATGGCTTGCTCAAACTATATGGTGATGCAACTACCTGGATGCTAAATCAAGGTTGAAGCCTGAAAGTTCTCAAAGTAATTTAAACAAAATGTTATTGTATTTCTCTTTGGAGAAATCTGCATCTCTTTATAACTGTATTCTATGTGGCTGTTTCAGGATTGCTTTATGAATGTTGTTTTGCTTGGAAGGCATATTTTCCCTGTGAATGAAACCATGAGGCACGTTTAAACCTTTTGGAAATGAAGATGTGCCTGTTGTTATGAAGAACGATACTTTAATCCCCCCCCCCCTCCCCTCCCCTCACACACCCTGTCATTCCTCTCCGTTCTTCTCTCGTCTTCCACTTCATCCTCCCTAGCTCCTTACTCTCTTCTCTGTCTTGCCAAGGCATGGACACCTGGGGTCCCTCACTAATCTGCACTGGCAGAAGATCTGTGGTCTTTCTAATTGTTACCTGCGCTGTCCTTGCCCTTGCTGCTAACCACTAACATGCTTCAGCTGCATAACAAACATAAGTTAGCGGGCAACTAACGCAGAGGGTTGGGTAGGTCTTCGTCTTTATGTGCTGAAAGATTTGCCTTGCATTGTTAAATCGCTCGCAATGGCTGTCATGTTTATTTCTGTTTTGTTCCAAATTATATGAAGCACATCATTGGGGGGAGTTAAAGAAGGGGGAAATATATTCCAGTCAATAGATCCGCAGATTTGGACTTAAAACGCATAAAACACACATAATATACTGGATATGCATATTGATTTAATCAGATGATGGAGTCAATTAAATAAGTTTGACTTTAAACTACCAATATCCAATCAAATAACTACACAAATCTCTACATCACAGGGATCTGACTGGCGATCTAGCAGTGACTTCCTAAACAGGTGAGTGCAAGAATCCTATCCCTCATAAACATACTATGCACACACAAGGAGTAAGTATGGTCCGTCGAATCAACCATAAGAACATTACCTTTAGGTCAAATGGGAGACAGACAATACACTTGCAGCTTTGATAAACTTTTATATTCAGTCCCCCAATTAAGAAAATTCCACGTCCCCCTCAAAATCTAGATGACTCAAATGAGGCAGATCACTAGTACCCTTCACCTTTCCCCCCGCGTTTCAAACAAATGAGGCTACCAATCCAATGCTAGATAACAAGACACAGTAACCACACCCCGATAGTCCCCATAGGCTGGTCTTATAACTCGATTCCCTGAAGAGGTCCCAGTGATTCATGACTAAGCCAGGTGTGATACCAACCCCCGACACGTCTATACTCAGCAATGCGCACAAACACACCATCGAAGCCGGTGTGTCACACACTCAATTAGCACACACACATTTCCGATGCCCAAATATGTAGCAAGCTTATACTGTACGTCCGATAATGCAACAGCGACTATAGGATGCTTAACTTAGCATGGTGGAATGTGGATGGCCCATTTGACGGAGCTGTCGAAAGAGCCATAGGCTGTGTCGCTACGTGCAGAGAGTTTTGTCCCTTTGTGTAATGTCACTTTGCCACTTGCTTGCTATAGCTTTCTAGTTGCTGTGAAACAACTACTGTTTATGGCCCACACGTAATGAAGGTGTCCTACTGTGTGTGGTGTGGGGTAGGGGCGTTGCAGAGCGACATTCCATCAGATCCATCAGTCTATCAGCAACTTTTACTCTGGCAAACCCATCATGAAGAAGGCTGAGTCAAAGTGGGGGTGATTTATGGATGGGGGAGGACAGAATATTTTAAACAGGTTTTTTTTCCGTCAGGATTCCAAAGGCAGGAAAGACGAGCCTGAAACTATTTCATACCCAGAAATTACAAGGGTGAGGCCTTGTGTTGCCGTCTGACGTATTTTGAGCTCAGGGAAGGACGCGTGTTGTCTACAAGTCCACTGTGGCCAGTCGCCAAATGTATTATCAGTGCCCTTACCACACAGGCTAAATGTCAAAGCCTCAAACCTTCAGCTGCGAAGTCTATTTTCCTAGGACTAAATCGAAGCCAGCTGTGTTCCAGCATAATAGAAAGATAATGGTTTGTTTTTGGATGAGCTATAGCAGTCATAAGTATGTGTTTTACATTTCATCTCAACCACTTTTGACCGCGCCGAAGAGCGAGGGTCCGGGATAAAGCCACTGGGCCTGCAGTAGGGATTAGTGACGTCTGTCCCGTTTACTGTAAATAAACTCAGAACTCGATGCTAACCACAGGCTAAGATCACTATAGGAGGTCTTACTTGAGACCTGCTGGATGTTGGGGCAACATTCTTATCTTGTTTCTTTTTCTTATTACAGATATAGTCAACAACACATGCGATCCTGGTCCTTTTCTCAAGCGGTAAGACTAATTGTGTGTGTGTGTGTGTGTGTGTGTGTGTGTGTGTGTTTGGAAATAGGGCTTGACACATGTGTGTCCAGTGTGTTTTCTGAACAAATGAGCATGCTTTCCTAGATGGGGAAAAGGTGAGGAATTTGGACAGCCTTGACCTCAGCTCACATGGCACAATGGGGGTGCAAAAAAGCAAGAGCCATATTGACAAATCTATTAAAGTTTAACACAGAGATATGCTGACGGGAATGTTCTTTCAGACGTATGTATGTAGGTCTAGGCACACACACAAGCACGCACACGCACACGCACACACAGACACACCCTACCGATCACAGCTGATTTTATTGCAGATTAACTTTACTGCAGTAAAGCTCATATAAACCTCAAAAGACAGCATTAAAAACACATTTAAACATTCCAATCCTAATCAAACATTGTCTTTGTCTATCAGGAATGTCTGTTATCTGGACCAATTCTATAACAACACATTACAGGGAACAAAAGCTACTATCAAGAGGTTGACCAAGTAAATACAGTCAGCCCTACCATGGCACAATTCACTGTTACAGATGTGGGAATGGAATTGCCCCGTGGCAAACTTTGGACACACACACACACACACACACACACACACACACACACACACACACACACACACACACACACACACACACACACACACACACACACACACACACACACACACACACACACACACACACACACACACACACACACACACACCCTCGTGCTCCACAGTAACATAAGTTGGTGTCAATCCCTCAGTGGAGCGTACCACACTGGGAACGCCACGGGGGTCGGTAGAATAGGTGCATTACTGACAAATGAGATGTTTGGACCCCGAGAGGACCCTTATTGCTAGTTTAATGGTGACTTGTTGTGGTGTTGAAGACACTGAGAACCCCCAGCTGTCAAAAGACATTGGAGGATCTGTGGATGAGAGGGCCTATGGGGAGGCTGTACATTCTATGGCATTCACTTGTGTGCGTGTCTGGGCGTGCAAATGTCCTGTTATATATCTGCAAATTCTACTTCTGCAACCTACACTGATGCAGCTTAATCCTACATACTGCACCTTTTAAGTTAAGAAAAGATAAAACTATGTTACACCACAGTTAGTGTTTTCGTTTGGAGATACCCAGCCATCGACCTTGACTTCTGTAAAGACTGCGTTGATTTCCATAATAATACAATTTAAATCAATGGAACAATAGTGCCCACTCCCCAGTGTCGAGGGGGCTACTGGTTTGGCTCTAGAGGTGCAAGTAGACCCTAGGAGCTGACCATTCTGCCTGTCCTGGTCCTCCTGCTGATCTGCACACGCTTGGATCTGATATGACCTCCCTAGCTCTGCAGTCCACCCACCCAGCCAGCCATCCCCGCTCATGCCCCTCACCACTCAGGGCCAGTGTGAGATACCCCCAGTGAAGAATAACCACTCTGTTCTCTCTCTCTCTCTCTCTCTCTCTCTCTCTCTCTCTCTCTCTCTCTCTCTCTCTCTCTCTCTCTCTCTCTCTCTCTCACACACACACTGCACTAGAGATAGGTCTTGGGGGGGATATTAGCTAAGTGCCGTGACAATTCTCAGCATGGAGTGTGATGGGAGATTGAGCCCTACAATGGTGTGACCAATCCACACTCTCATGAATCCTCTGTGGGCCTTTTGACATGAGTCTCAGACAGATTACCTCAGCTTCCCTCCTCCCTTTCCATGTGCCTGATACACGCTTGTGTGACATACTCTTGAATCACTTTAGTACTAAGGATGGTTCTCCCTCTCACTCTTTGTCTTGTGTCATAGAAATAAGCAAGGTAGAGACTGAGTTGTTGTCACACGATTATTTTTTTAAGGATCATAGTGACTGAGGGTAGGTCTAACTTGTTAAATAAGGTGAGGAATGAGGTTTGTATCGGTATTGGAAAGGGAGAGTGAAGAAGATAGGGATTGAACAAGAGTGAGGGAGAAAGAGAGACTGATATAGCAGGAGATTTGAGAATGTCTGTTGGTTTACCACTGCCCCAGCGCAGACAGACATAGCCCGCCACCACAACATCCGGCCCCTCTGTCGGAACAGTATAAGCCTATTCCATCTCGTGTGTTTTGGCAGGAACAACAGGGAATGTTATGTCTACAACGCCAGCTCACCACAGAGGCGCTGAAGAGCATTGATGGCTATACCACAGCCGACTCTGCAGTGGCCTAGCATTAACTGCCACAGCCATAAGGAGGCTATCGTTGACACCTCACTATTCCCCCTGCATGAATAACTGGAAACTGCCGAACAGCAAATGCAATGGCATCGACTATTGAGACAGCCACGTATGGAGTGTGGTGGCTGGTGTGTAGGTGCAGCCGCACGTTTTCGAGACTAAAATAAAATAATGCGGCAGTTCTTAGATTGTAGCACAGCGACACCTTGTGGACTTTTACCGCAAGCGTTTAAGGCAAACGACCAACTTTAGGAAATATTGGCTAACATTTGTTTGCCAGTGCCGCAGGCGCAGACCTTCACTGAAACACCGACCAAAAGAAAAGCATTGAGCTCTTAATTACGTCGCTTTCCATCGACAACATGATTGCCAAAGTTTGGTTAGATTTTCGGCTACGTGTTGAAGCCAAACTGAATTTGCTGAAGTTGTGGTGGCAGGTATGAGTTCAATTGGTCGGACACGTGTTCACTTTGTTGATAGGTACAATTTTGTTTTCTCTGTATCCAGATTTTACCGATGTAAAATGTTTGCCGTCTGACCAATACTTAGGAAGATGCAGTCAAGTAGCGTTTGTTCCCAAAGTGCTATACTTGTCAAAGTGATTTATCTTTAATCTTAGAAGTTATCTTTACTCTTACTTACAAAATTGCCACAATCATGTTGTAGGCCTACATTGGAGATGTATTACCAAGGCAACCGGTCTGTCAAGCTTGTTCCGTGGTGAGTGTGGTGGAGATCATGAAACTACCCGCCGGAAACACAGAGTTGCATGTTTGAGCGTTTTGATTAGTTGTGCAAGACAGAGAGCGGCGGCTGGGGCGCTGTGTGTAACGTTATGCGTTCACATGGTGTCCGTGTCCGTCTCTGCCAGGCGTACGATCAGCATGCTTTGGAT
Organism: Gadus chalcogrammus; assembly: GCF_026213295.1. Lineage (NCBI taxonomy): Eukaryota > Metazoa > Chordata > Actinopteri > Gadiformes > Gadidae > Gadus > Gadus chalcogrammus. The sequence goes on along the minus strand of NC_079416.1, from coordinate 9,614,985 downwards.
AGTTCGTTTCAGTTGAATCTTTAATCTGCCAGGTGTGTTAACGGTAAGGGTGACTTTTCTGTAGTTTCATCAATAACATCAGACCCGATTTCGGGTTAGTTGGAGATTAAATCTGTATGAACGTCACGTGATCATCAGGCAGAGGAAGCAATGAGTTTAGCGGAACCGCGTTTCAGTGGGATTGGTATCTGGGCTTTGGTTGTTCCGACCTGAAGGTTGAATCTGGTGGGGCTGTTTTTTTTTTTTTTAGGTTATTTATCTTCAATCAATGTATCATAGATTAGATTTACAAATAAGTCCAAAATGCAGTCAGATGTTTCTGTGGAAAGTGACTTACATAAACATCAATTTGGTTCTAAATTATTTAGAATTATAATGACATTCGGATGTATAACATACTTTTTATTATTACTAAACTCAGCCGGTTTTTCTAACTTAAATAAGGCAATTTCCATTCGGAGAATGAGGAACTCAGTGTTCTGAGGAAGTTTGCCAATAATGAGCAATGGTCATTTAGGCTGCCAGCGTCATGATGATGATCATGTCTTCCACATTAATTTCGTACCAAAGAAAATTACAGAGTTTATAACTACCTTTTTATCTAAATAAAACTGTAGTTCTTCCTAACTAATCAACAGAAACGAGTTATGGGTTTGAATTAATCAGCATGTATCAAAGTGCTGGCCTCTTCTCAATAATTGGCTTCTGTTTGGCTTATTGACTCATGATTTTTATCTTCATTTATTTTGAGAATATTGCCCTGGAGCTTCCATTTATAAATACCATTTACAATTGAAGGCGTTGCTCAAATTTATCCCACTATTATTAAATCATTACATGAATGCCCCCCATTATCAAACATTTTTATCCCCCTATTTAAAATAATGATTCAGATCCAATAGCCTAAAGCGTCCTCGTTGCTGCTGCAGTGGGACTGAGTTGCAATATCATCGGTGTATGTCTTCATGAGCATTGGTTTTCACCTCCACCTTATGTTTTAATAGGCTGCATTCCCCATATCCCTGGCCCCCTCCTCAATGGCTGCGGATGACTACAACCCTGTGAGTATAGTGCTGTTCTTCCCAATGTTCCACTGATATAAAACTACCTCTGCACTCCTTTTATTTCCCCATTCTGTGAAGGGATCTTCAAGCACTTTTCCAGCAGAGATGTTCTATTTCATTCTCTCAGCTGCGGACCATCTGTGATGTGTTGCAAAGAAAGATAGCGAGGAATGAGGGAAAGCAAGAGAGAGATAGAGACGGATGGCTTGAGAGAAAGAGGAAGAGGAAGAGCGAGAGGGAGAAAGAGAGAGACGCCTTGAGAGAGAGAAAGAGGAAGAGCGAGAGGGAGGAAGAGAGAGAGAGACACCTTGAGAGAGAGAAAGAGAGAGAGATGCGCCTTGAGAGAGAGCTACCCTTGAGACAATTGTGAGTGTGACAGTGCATGAGACACCCGGGTTGAGAAAGAGGAAGTTCCAAAAAGATTAATCTCGGCTAAAGCGCGCCACATTGCAAGGATCCTTCTACTGCTTCTTATTCTGTCCTGCACTCTCTTGGTTGATTCCCTACAAACAACCTAACCTCCCCTCTCTGCCCGCTGTCCTCAAAGGTCTCCCTGAGAACCAAGTCCAAGAAGAAGAGTTCACGTGGAGGTAAGGATCTCACCTCTCAGTTTGTTGTTCTATATCTCCTGCTCTTGCTCTCTCACGCTCTCCTACTCTCTCGCTCTGTATCTCACCCTGTCACTATAAACTGTAATTTGTCCGTACTGTGTGGGTGTTTGTCAAGTGACAGGGAAATTGAGGCATGTAGCAGACTTGTCGCGGATGGTGCATTTAAACCATACAGAGTTTTCCCTGCGGGTTATCAGGTCTATTTAAGCTCTGAACAATGCACTTTTGATAACACTGTAGAGGAATTATTATTGTTTCTCTGTGTGATTCATATCTGAAAATAGGTAGGTGGAAAAGTGTTTTCTATTCCTGTGCAATTTTTTTTTGGTGTAGGTTTAGGCAATCTCATATCACCTATTCCTCTTCCGTATCGCATTTCCTAATCTATTTTTTGCCTACTGAAAACAGAAGTATAGCTAATGTCCCTTAAGAGCTGCGTGTCTGGTTCTAGCTTTTCATTAGCTTAACAATAGCCGATATTTAACCCCTCCCTACGGTATGAGTTCACGGGACCATCGTATTGATATGCATGGTTTGGTCGGTTGTTTGTGTGTTCAGGCAATGTGACGATGAGCAGGAGACGGATCTCAGTTAAAGAACTGGGCCATCCCGACCACCAGGGCTGGCTCTACAGAAAGAAAGATGCCTTTCTGGGTCTGAAATGGAAGAAGTACTGGTTTGTGCTCAAGAAGACCTCTCTCTACTGGTACAGCAATCAGTTGGTGAGTACTCCGAGGACTGTATGAACCCAATCAAATGTATTTCTGATTCTGTCCATGTTATAACATATTTTGTCAATTTGATTTCGCGAATGCTTTAAATATCATAAATTGAATTCTATTATTCTTAGACAAAAAATAAGACATTAACTGTAACCCTACACCTATGTTCCCACCAAAAAAACATTACATTCTTTATACGCTATGCAAAGTTTAAGTAAAGAAATCTATTAATCTGCCCTTTCTTGTTTACCTCTAGCCTCATTATCTTTCCATGCCATAACTATCAATAGTGCTAATAATGATCATCGATATTTTATAATTATCGAATTAAAGCTACCTTAAGTCGTTAAAACAATCTGTCCTTTATCGTGCGTTGTGCATTCGGGTCACCATTTTGCCGTGCAGATGCATTGTGAGGTGCAAGGGGGTCACAGTCAAGTCATTTATGAGTCACACATACTCCACGAGCTCTGCCTCTACTGACACCGGAGATTTCTCTAATGGCCTGTCAGCATCTAATTCAAGCATGACCCTCCTGGCACGATGAATTAAGACTGATGGAGCCGAACATCCAGCTCAAATGCCACAGGCTGTTCGTGGTGGATTAATGAAGAGGATCCTTCGATCTTTTGTGTGTTTTCAGGCCGAAAGAGCCGAGGGGTTTATTAATCTCACCGACTTCATCATTGACCGGGCAATTGAGTGCAAGAAGAAACAGTAAGTTGTTCACACAAGCTGATTCTGTCTGAGGTTAAATCGTGAAACAGGCCTCCCTTTTGACACATGGTTAAACAGGAAGTGTTTGGGCCCACATACGGAAAAACTATCTGTCATACAGTAAGTGTGAGAAAATAATATTCACTGTGAGCAGCTTCCCTCACAGTAATTTTTAATTTGTCACATCGTGCAACATTTGCCTCCCTTGCCATTCAAAGTAGTCGCCAACTTGACAGGGTAAAGATATGTGATAGCTTTTGTTAATACCTCGACGCCTCCCCCTCCGCAGTGCCATCAAAGCCTGTCACCCCCACGTCATGATGTTCTTCTTTGCTGCTGAAAGCCACGAAGACATGAACATGTAAGTCACACGGCTGTGCAGATATGTGAATTCTTGGTCAACAAGACATTTCGGCAGCCTAGCACGTTCGTCCCCGGTTGTCTTAGGAATGGATTTATAAAACCTTGTCATGTTGAATGTAGGAGTTGTTGAATGAATTGCATGCATTGTGTTTCATCCCTAGATGGTTGAATAAGCTCGGGTTGGCTTCCATCCAGTACGAGTCGACAGAGAAGGCAGCGCCAACAGGTCAGAACTCCAGAAGCGTATCTTGTAATCTTTTTCACTGATTTGAATTGTTCTGGGAGTTGTGACACGGGGTGTACATGCGTGTGTTCAGAGTGCTACAGCGAAGCCAGTGACCCCGAGGAAGCTGAGACCAGCGAGGCCCCCCCGCCGCCCTACTCTGAGCAGACGCTGCGGGACTCGGTGGATGGAGCCGTTATGCCTGCGAGCGGACAGGTCAGTGTTGATTCTTCTGGACGTCAGTCACTGTACAACCGCAACCGGTGGTGGTTTAGTCTTTGGTTACCATCGATTTCCAGAGGAGAAGTTAATTAAATAATAATAAAAAAATGTGAGCTTATATTTGCAAGCCGCTTATATGCTAAGTGTACCGTGTTTTTTCTCTGGGACAGGACACCCTGCCGCCTCCCTACTCCTCCCCACTCCCCAGCGACACCAACGGTTCGCTGTCCTCGCCCGTCAGTACGATGACCTCACAGAGCTCCGCCTCCTCCTTAGTGAAAAACCGGCAGTCCTGGATGGACCTGGTGTCCCAGGCTTCCCCCGGGCCCGCCCCGGAGACCACGGTGGTGTGCTCGGTGCAGGTGCACACGCATCGGCCCCCGCAGGAGGAGCTGGGGGAAGAGGCAGGCGAGGCGCCGGCCAGCTCAAGGGATGCGTCGACTGGGGACCTGTCAGAGAGCAGTTCCCATGGCGACGTACGTGTTGCTGCTGCCGCTGAGGGGCAGACACTGTTGGATATTCCAGGCACTGGGGACGAAGGTAAACCTTGTTTTCGTTTTTTTGTTGTTTGCAAATGATATACATTTACATTTAGGGCATTTAGCAGACGCTTTTATCTAAAGCAATTTACAATAAGTACATTTGTCAGCAGAAATAAGAAAGAATATATTGCTGTCGGTACAGTAAGGATGTTCATAGAACCAAGTGCCAAGCAATCAACATTTGTTAGGTTAACCCATTCCCAGTATACAACAAAATCAGATGGGATAAGATGCTAGACAATGCTAAGTACTATTTTTATGTGCAAGTGCGTACAACATACAGTCACTGATATAGCCTTGGTAAGTCATTGAGCATGTCCATCATTAGTTCAAATAAGCCCTTTCCGAGTTGTGTGCCGGAAAATAGACATTGATACTTGTAGATCACTATCTGTGGTCCAACATCGAAGTAAAGGGAACTGGAACACTGTTATGAAGACATGAAAAGAACATTTCCCCATTTATGGTGGCATCAAGTATAAATAACTGGCCAGTCTGGGTTAACTTGTGTAATTTAGTCCTGAGTCAGACCTTGTATTGGAACAATGGACACCCCCAAAAATGTGTCTTGCCAGTGTTCCATATAGATGTACGGTCTGTATTTATGAAGTTATAAAAGTTTTATTTTTTTGATGGTTCTAATGAGAAACATAAAAACGTTTCATGCCTCTGAGCCTTTTGATGTTTCGAAACCCTTAAAAACCAACTCTTGTAGAAGAAGCATAGCCCTAGAGTGTGAGTTCTGATGCTTGGATCCCATTCTATTTGGACAGGTGGTCAAGAAGCTAACTCTGACGAGATGCAGACGCTGTACAACCACCTGAAGCAGGCCAGCCTCTCGCCCCTCGGTGAGCGCAAGCCATCCACCAAGAAAGACTTCCGGGCTTCCTTCATCAGGCGCTGCAAGAACACCACCGTCAACGACAAATTACACCTTATCAGAACTCTCAACAGCACACTAAAGGTAGGCAGACCCATCAAAAATATGAATTATTAATAATAACTTCTAACGTGACTTTTTGGTATCTTTGACAACTAATTTATAGACAGATTTGTGATACATGGACGACACAAGATTATTTAATGGATGGGTAAATTAACAGAATAACTTCCTTTTATATGAATGATATTCAGTTTATTGCTTATAGAGAGGGCGTAGTTCCTTAAAGTGGCAATCTCGATGATGTCCCTTTTGTTCTCTTTGGCTGAACTTATGGAAAAATAAAAGCTGTACACTGCTACACACAAGTGAGTTGAAGAGCAAGTCTGTTGCGGTAGCTTGGCCATACCCTCTCTGGCAGAACTACCACTGATGGGTGATGGAAGACGTGTCACTAACTGTGCGGCACTGCCCGCTTGTGATTTTAATGCATGGCAGGATTGTCACCAATGACAGCCAGTTCGTAAGATTCACAATAAAGCAAATGCAAGGGCTTTTATCAATTGGTCATAGACTCCATCACCATTATGTTACCGCATTCGGGGATGGATAATTAGTTAACTGGTATTTATTTCAAGGAAACTCTTTGAGACTTTCCGAGATTGCCGCAGATTAATGTTGCAATGTTCTATTCATCTATTTTCATAGATGGGGCAATCATCCATTTTTACTAGAAAATAGATGAAAACTGATAATGCATATTATTTCTGCCTTTTTTCTTCTATACTAGTCTAAAGAGGCGGATCTGCAAGTGATGGACCAGGTGCTGTCGGATAGCGAGCTTACCTCAAACCGGTTCCGAGAGTGGAAGGAAGCCAACGCACAACTGATCCAAGAGATCAATCTCAAACAAGACCAGCAGGTGGCGCCAGAGGATGAGGCACCCACAATAGAAAAAGCGACAACAGAGGCAGCCACAACAGAGACCGCGTCAGCAGTTGCTGCTCCATTGGTAGAGACTAGTTTATAAAGGACTGAGGAAGATACTCAGTGCCTGGAGGTCTATTAACGCTCCCCAACACTGTTGCTGTCCGACTATTGTCGGACGATTGCGAAAACTAAGTACTGCCTTTCAAGTTGGAGATTTTCTTTGCACCTAAACGGTAATGTTTTGTTTTGTAAAATGTGAAGTTTGTCTCTTTAGTATTACATTTACTTATTGTATTATAAGCTCTTCATGTTTCTGATTGCCTTGTTGGTGTATTTTATGAACCATTCAGTGGAAATGGTCTTAATTCCAGTGTTTCAAATTGGAGGTATAGAGTAGATTGAAAATGCAACTATTAATCTCATCCTGGTAGCATTTTTTTTGTAATTATTTTAGTTGTCAAGTGTTTCATATTTTAATATTGGTGCCATGCACTAACACTGCCGTTCACCTCTTATGAAATGTCACTGTGTGTTGAGGAATGTATGATGTTTGGATTTGTTATTTTGATTTTGATAGATCTTTGTTTCACATTGTTTTTAAATTTCAATCAACCAAATCAAAAATACATATATATATATATATATATAGGAGGAAAAACGCTTGTTAATATAGGATTTCAAGCTGCCTTGCCTGTTCAACCCGTATTAATTCATTAAATCAAACTGATACGTATCAGAGACTTAGTCTTGGGTGTGCACATATTTCTGTGACTTCATATCATATCACGTTGGTTTTAATTAAGTTGTACGATATATGCTATAAAGAAGCTACAACTGTAATGCAGGTGCAACTGGTTTACTGCAGGGTAAACAATAGACCTTAACTTGAACTAGGCACAACTATTTTTTATAACTTACAAATTGTAGTTTTTTGAAGGATGTAATTGTTACCAGAAATTGTAAGTATTGTACATAGCTGATGTATTGATTCTGTTTTAGTTTTGTGTTTGCCTTTGCCAAGGAAAATAAAGTGTTAATTACACAAACTGAATATTTGAGGACAATTCTGTCATTTTTCCACAAGAGAGCACTTTTGTTTGTTTTAAAATAAGTTGGATATAAATAAGCAATTCTTTATATTGGCGATCGGGGGCGCTGGTGCCCCTGACTCGTCGTATATTTCGCATTGTGGTTGTGCGCCATATTGGCAGTCTCCTCCATCTCCCAACAAGCCTTGAGCATGCAACATTCAAACCGGTTGGGGAAGAGAATACAATAATTTTTTATATCCAGAACGCGAGCTGATTTTAATCGCCATGGAGGCTGTGAAGTCTTTTAACAATGAGGTTTGTTTCAAACACGCCACATTTTCCGCACAAAGTGATGATAAAATGTCGAACCGAGTAATTTAGCTAGCGATAGCCTAACTAGCATACATGGTAGAAGGGCAGTCTCGCACAAGGCCGCACTCTCTGTCAGCAATGTTGTTAAACCACGGCAGATCTAACGAGAGGTGTCGGTCAACACGACCCTAGCAGCTATATGGAACCGTGTGGTCAACTGTTAAAGCAGAAGCAAAGTATTGCTCAGTATGCAAATATTTCTGCACAGTCCGTAGCTAACCTGCTATAAGTTAGCAAGTTGACGCTATGCTAGTGAGCTAACGTGATACCATTCACTAGCTAGCGTCAACTCTGCTGGTTAGCTACTAGCCCTAGTATTATGTTATTACTAAGAAATGTCACGGTATATCCACAATTGAGTGGTATGATTGATGAAACAACCTATATGTTTGTATAATAAGTTATAGCTAGTGTGCAGTACGTGCTCGCCAAGCCTTTCCCAACCCCCTGTTTTGTCTGCAGTTCAAACGAGCCAAGTGGCGTTAATACGCAAGGCCATTGTTTACAAGTGTCCTAAATAGCGGTTCAATAGTTGATACATCATGAAGTTAGACAATGTTTCCACAACGGCAGATTTGGGTTGCATTGCACCTTTTTCATAAACGTAAAAACGTTGGACGCTGTACTGGGCTGCTTTAATATAAATAGGTCCTGAACCGTATCCATCTCGTAAATATGATATGTGACGTTTGGCTAAGGTGGTTTGTTGTCATTTTTCTTCTAGCTGTACTCGCTCAATGAGTACAAGCCTCCGATCTCCAAGGCAAAGATGACCAATATCACCAAGTCTGGAATCAAAGCTATAAAAGTAAGTATGTAGCTGTGATGATTGAGGCAGGGTAAAGATGAGAAGATAAAGCCCTGGATGGTAGGGGTTTAATAAAAAATCACAAAAATCAATAACACCTTTCCAGGAATATGTTTCTTGGTATTTTCACGAAGACTTATAGAATGGTAACTTGTGAAGGTGCGCTACAATCCAACATTAAAATGACACCTCAACCAACCGCTCTGAAGTTTGGATAATCGATGCGTTTTCATAATCGCAGACAAACCAGTACCTTTTTTAACCTATGGGCACTAAAAGTTCCAGACTTTTCCAATTCCCTAGTTCTGACATTAAGATGAGATAGTATGGTACTTGATTGATCCCAGATGGGAAATACAGGGGAGTCAAAGCCACTGACCAAACATGACTTGCGTCAGTATATAGATACTCATCTTTATTAGATATTGGTCCGCCATTCATATCTATTTGAATCAGTCCAAGACTAATATAGTCATACATATAGAAAATGTAAAGGTAAAAGAACAAACGTAGCATAAATATGGCTAGCACAATTCCCAGCTTTTGGTGTTTTTTTAGTTTTTCTACAAGAGAGATCTGATAATCTGCCTAACCTATTGCGTTTTACCTCACATTTGGTAAAGACCTGGAGCAAAAACATTTTGACATGTAACGGTTCGATAACTCAATGCTTACAGCAACTAGACTGACAACTGTTGTGTTGTTTGTGACTGTATAACACCAGTTGCACAGTGTAGCACTGAGACTACTGCCTGGGGATGCTGGCATTCCCAGCCATGCAACAGAAGTATTTATTTGAATGAGCTGGAAAATGTCAGGCATTATTTTAAAGAACATCTAATATAGAGTAGCTATAGATGGATAGCAGTTCTGAGCTTGAAATGCATAAAGATTGCATGTATTCAATCGTAATTTTTCTTAATTGTCCTGTGCAACATGGACATGGGGTTTGTTTTTTCTCAGCCATGTCAATAACACTTCCTCTTTAGTGGAAGTATATGGTTTAAAGTTTTAATTGCTTAGCTTCCTACTTGGCAAATTAAATATATAATTAACTGGTGTGAAAACAGCTCTGCATGGCTATCTTGAAAAGCCTAAACTAAAAATCTGCTTTAAATAAAAGGTAGTAGGGATATATGGATGGTTGTGATTGGCTGTACATAACCATCAGGAGTCTCTCATTTCCCTGTGGTAATTTGACATGGACACATTGGCAGGGAGCTTGCTAATTATTCAGCTAACCCTGATAGGCCACAGGAGCAGGTTCCAACAGCTATGCCTTATTTGTTACTAAGTTTGTGTGTTAAGTCATTTTTACCCCTTGTTAGTTTTAAACTAGCAGTTTATTAAATTTGGCTACACCACCAATACAAAAGTAATATCCTAACTAGTAATGCATAAGTCAACTTCACTGTCGCGTCAACGGGACGTAAACCAAGTTGTACCGAAACTACCAGCTATAATGTAAACACTGAAAGGCATGAGAAGAGAGATTGATTTGCATGGCACTGTCGAGATTTGTCTGTTTTGTACTCAGGTATTCTAGAGTAGCATGGCTTTGTAAAACTAATTGAGCTAAAAAGTTGAACCGGAACAGTATCCTGCATCATGCTACCGCTAATGGGATCCGTGCAGTGGCAATGAGCTCTGCATTCGTAGCCTAGCCTATCCTGTCCCATAATTATAATATTTTGTATTTTATCTTTAGAAAGATTTAAGGGAAAACCACTGATTTACGGGAAAACCACTGCAAGTCATGACTAGTTGAACCATTTAGCCTAGAGGATGCTAATTACTTGAATTAGGAATAGCACAAGGGCTAGACGTCTCCGGTTGCTGATGGGGATTGAAGTACTCGAAAGGCATTAAGAGTATTTAGCACATTTTCTAAGCCTCCATGAACAACTTGCAAAACGACACAAATGAGAAGGCAAGGAATGTATGGTGTCTTGACAATATGTAGATGTTTGCCAACTGGTTTTCTATAGGCTGAGAGTATTCTTTATGCTTGCTTGGTATCCGGTCGGCATGTTGGGAAAAGAAAAAATGACACCAAATTGTGAAATAGTGTCTTTAAAACCATAATTTTATGTCTAAAGTGAGGTGATGACTGTTTTGGCGTTATGTCATAGCCGTCCATGTATCGTGGGGCTGAGCTATTTATTTAAGTTAGCAGCAAGAAGGAGAACATCTTTGACGTTGCCATAGCCCAGATTCCCTGTTAACAGTAAGCTTAACACTATTCAGTGGGGTGACCTTTGGGGGGTAGGGGGCAGGAGGGACCAAAGACCTTTTGCATTTCCTTGTCTGAAAAAACGGTAAAACGACAGTCCAAATTTGCTACCCGACTGAGTGACTGGAATGATTCTTGTTAGTTTAAAATGATTAAATTAACCGTTGTATATTTTTTCTTTAACAGTGTCTATCAGACCTGTGTTTCCTCCACTCTTTATTATATCCAATTGTGGAAGTGTAAAAAGCCCTACACATTATCTGATCTACTTGAGTTATTCCACTGATTCATAAATTTACGTGGGAATATGTTTTCAAATCGAAACTCCTTGTACCAGGCTCGGCATACCAGCTCTAGGGATCAATTAACTTGTGCATAACTGTTGCCTTCGCTAATACCTTTTTCTCTCATAGCAGTTGTTTTTGAAGGACATGCACTGATCTTTGATTATTGCTGTGCCTTCTGTTGCTTGTGTATAATACCTGTTTCCCCTTCCCTCAGCAGCTCTCCCAGCTCCCCAAAAGCACTGAAAGTGAAGCAGGAGGATGGGGTGGAGAGAGTTACAAAGAGATAAGAGTCCCTAACCAGCTTAGGTAGGAGTATGGGTTGTTTCACAAAGAAGATGGAAGCAAACCAAACAAGCAAATTTAACTTTGTGTTTCAGCCACACACACAGACAAATGGCTTGTCTTGTTGATGACATTATGCTGGTCGTTTATTGGCGTTCAATGGCTTGTTAATTGTTAGATTTCTAAGAACTTGATTACATTGGTTCTTTTATTAAGTTGTGTATGTGTCTCAGGCTAATATACTGATTCACCGAATCATAGTTCTCTCTGCCAATTATGGATTGACTTTTGTGGTACGTGGGTTAATCCTAGGGTGTGTAGAATGCAGATAACCCTAGCTTGCTGATTTTCCTGAAGGCTTGTTAATAGTTTTGTTTGGTTGAAGGCAAAATAGATTCCTAGTCAACCTTTGATTGGGGTTGATCAGACAGGAACACTATAATAAGAGTTACCTTGTTAGATCTGCTTCCTTAGATATTATGCTTGAACAAGGAGTGTTTAAGTCTGTTCCATTTTAGTTTGGGTTGATGTGGTCAGATGTACACACTAGTATTCAATCGCTGGCTTACATTGTCTGTTATGAGAATGAATAAGTGGGTAATTCGGCCCACTGTAAGCTTGTACCCTTTGTCATTTTCTCTTTCAAAACACTTGGTTGTGTGGACAGATTTTGGGTCTTGTTGGCTGGGACACATAATTCCTGATCGCTTCTTTTGGGCTGTTGAGTCTTTGATCCACACATATATTATCTGGTGTCCCCCCGCTAAACTCGATGCAGGTACGATCCAGAGCTTTAAAGAGAGACAGCAGAAAATAGTGTAAAAAAGGTATACATTCCCAAACCATCAGTGAATACATGCCCTGAATGCTCAGTTTCTAAAATCGAAATTGCCTCATGCAGAGATAGCACAGTCAACTCAAATCATAATCTCGGTGCATTCCAGTCACTAATAGCTGATTGAGGACTGCTATTAACTCAAACGATAGCTCTCAAATCTGCTTCACTTCTGTTGCGTTGAATGGACACAGGATTTTAAGCAAGTTGGCTACAATAGAACATTTATATTTATAAATAGTTAGACACGGAAAAAATTCTCAATCATTACATTGAGTACTTTTAATGATATTTTTGAGACTACATGAGGCCGATGTATTCTCTCACTGCCTGTTTAAATTATCAGATTCTGGAATTTCTTCCCCCGACTACACAGATAATCAAATGCCAATATTTAAACGTTAACCATTCCTGAAATTGCTAATTTGACAGATTTGTAGGAAAACGTATTGCATGGTGTAACAATGTCGATGTGACTTTTACTGGGCTCCTCCAGACAAGGACATAGGGCATCGGTGGTGTCCAAAGACGGTTTATTGAAAGGATTGCAGACAATGCTACATGAGCCGGTGCTCCTGCTTCCCATGCAGGAGATCTCTTTCTGAGTGAGTGTGGTGATGGCTGGCTTATCCTGTACACATTGATTGCTCAATGTGCAACAGGTGTGCAGCCTCACCCAGCCCCAGAGTCCAATCAGTCTGACTCAGGCCAGGTGAGGCTGCCTAAACCAGCATCATCATCCACACACACTCCACACTTAGGTTTTTTAAAAGGGTACATTCTTTGTCAGTGTAACCAGAAGAGCAAGCAGACGTTGGGGTGACGAAACGTTTTCCTTGTCTGCTTTATGCAGATTTAACATTTGGACGATAGACCTTTTTCAAAGATGTTTCATTATCTGACAAACGAAGGTGTAGCTCATAACACTAAGTTACTAACTATGGGTCGGCTTCTTTCATGGGTTGTAGACTTAATTAGTGAAGAACACACATTGGCCATGTACCCTTTTGACAGCTGTCACAGCGGAGAAATGGGTGCAGCCCCCAATCGTCACACTGTGTAGGTGGGCAGGTGTTTCATTTGCCCTGGTACGTTGAAGTAGCGGACCCATGATTAGTGTTAACAGCTTCATCTGTGTTACGGAGTGGCCTCTAAAATAATTATTGACATTGAATAATTATATTGAATGGGACAGTTGTGCACTTCGTAAAGCATTACTAAAGAGTCATCCTCTTGCGAGCTTCCCCAGTGCAGCATCATTGTTACTCTTGGTACTTCAGTAGCAAGCTAAGAACCAGCATCGGTAGTATGGTGTGGTACACTTCATGAGACACTGGGAAAGCGCCATTAGACTTGGTTGTGAGTTGTGTTTTCACTGTGTTTACTATGCAGGAATGATGTAATGGATCTGGTCTATTTGTTTGCCGATTAGAGATGACAAAAGATATTAAGGGGCAATTATATCAAAGACATTTGGCATTGCATCACAATCAAGTGTCACAACAGCAGCGGTTCCACTGCAGGAAATTTCCCGAGGATCTAGAAAGCTTTGGAGAAAGTTCTTCTCCAAGTCTGTTTAGTTACAACTGCACACAGTGATGTTATTAAAGCAACCTATATTCACGTAAAGCAGAGCAAGTTAACATTGGCTTGTAGTGCACACTACTATCAAGTTTAATTATATATCCATGTATAACAGATGGAGATCATATATGTCAATGCAGTGTGAAATCTACCCAAGTAGTAACTGTGACAACAATTTCTGGGCACTTGAGGTTAAAACACAGCTTATTTCAATCCATTGCCACACAGTTCTCACAATCAAGTGTTAACGTAATAGGAAGACCTTTTCTTTTTATGATGAGGTGCAGCACACATGTAGAAGGTACATTTCGTGTTATTTGAATTTTCCTGTTGTATTGTTTTCTTTAGTTGAGTAGATGGTCCCATTTAGGTTACACTTTATGGGGACTTGCATAGGAATTATTCAAGGGATGCCTTGATCAGCTCATGATCAGACAATAACTTACATATTATTATCTATTTAAGTTTAGCTGGTGGCATCTCAGAATTGTCAATACATGTTCTGCATATGTTCTAGAGAATGGATGGCTTTTTTTATTTTTTTATTCCTACTTATTAAGCTTTTTATAAATCAGAACAATAAAACACAGGCACTTTACTGGCAACCATTTATTTAGCAGTGTAGCGCTGTCCTTAATGATCCATTTTACACGTAGGATTCTTCTATTGTGTCTTTCCTCCATTCTCCCACTGGTATTTAGAGGACTTTGGGGAAGCCGTTTAACCTCCCCCAAATACTTGAGTGTGGATTGAATTTGAAACTGATATCAATGGCTGTGAAGCTACGTCCATGAAGCGCTGGTGTAGCACTAAGCTAGGATTCAAGCGGACCTCCCACCTCTGAGCAGGCCTGACTTATGGAGGTCCGGCACGTCAAGTCTAATATAAGCTAGTCCGTGCCTTAACCTTAACTGTTCACTGTTGTAACGGCACTCTGATACAAACTATTGCGGGCACACTGGACTTTAACAAATTAACCCCAGTGTTGGCTAAACTTGCTTGTTTACATTTTTCCCCATGGTGTAATTCAGTCACTAATGCTGATGTTCATATTGCAGAGGCAGCTATGTTATCCGAAAAGATATATACTAAGTTCTATCAATTCTGTAAGTCGACTGGCATCCAACTACTTTTTCATCTTTGAAAGTCTTAATTATGAGAATGAGGAAGAAAGTTGTTTGTGGTGTAACTGCCTACACTACATGTAACATGACTTGGAAAATCGTGGAGATGGTTGTACTTGTACATAAATCCCCTGTCGGTTAACAAGACATTTACACTGATTGAAAGCCAGGACATTTCCTTAAATGCAGTAAGAATGACAGAAAGCTTTTTAACGACCACTTAATTGATGTGTAATTGTGGTTGGTTGCAGGTATGGCGGTACAGCATTAGTGGCCATTAACTCTGATTGTGTTCCTGCTAATTGGACAATTCAGACTTATGCTCCTAAATGGGCGTCGATTGCGAAATAATTATGCTTTTTCTTTTTTTTTCTCCTGTGTGTGTGTTGGGGGGGTGTTGCAAATTGGAAGTAGGTTACGCAGCCTTCATATAATGGCAAATTAGTTATTTTAATCAGAGCATACACTTAACACTTCTTCAGCATACAGAGCTCTGATATCTCTGTAGGGATTACTATATACAGCATGACAACAGGCATGTCCTCATTTTAAAGACCCACTCTTGGCGTGGAGAACACAAAACATAGTTTTGGACATTTGCTACTATCCTAGCCATGTAGCCTGTGGGTCACTGTATTGTATGTTTGTTAAATTGATAGATGTGAGAATGGGGTCAATAGCACCTAATAATCTGTTGCAACCCAACCAAGAAAATCGTTCATAAGTCCAAACAGGTCTGCTTAATATTTTGCATCCCTTTTTCCCCGAAAACTGCAATCATAATTGGATTCCTATCCACATTTAGCACACCCCACAAAGAGGGAGAAAGCAGAATTTTAGATAAAATACAGGTTATGATGACCCTACACAAGAACCTACTTGTGTAGGGTCCAAAAGAAAACCCCAAATAGTTGTTTTTAAACATTGTTTACATAGTAGTCTATGCCAATCTTTCAATGTTACTTTAATAAGACTTAAATATAGAAAAATAATAATTAAAATCTGTTTGTTTAGTCAGTTTCTGTCAACCAGGCTCTTCTGCTGTGAGCGCAGGTGGTGTGCTGTGTGCACGGTGTTAGTGTATATGTGGAGCTCTTTCTGGGCAGCGGTTGATGTGGGTGGCTATATCCAATGGAGGGACAAGCTTCTCGGGTCATACATAACGAGTTATCACTTTTTTGCTGTGTGACATATCCAGGAGAATTATGCTCCTTTCCAGAAGTTTTAGCCCAAAATGCATGTTTTAAACCTCATAGTATTTGAATTCAAACTGAGACATGGGTTTTACTCCCTATGTAGGTATAAGGGCTCATTCTAAGGTTTTGAAAATCCAATGATTCTACTTTTCATCGGATTATACACCCATTGAAACATACTTATATATTTGATATTAATGAGTATGTTTATGTTTATTCAATTTCTGCAGAGTTGGTTTCTCTAGTCTAGATGGCACTACTTTTTACACACTGCACCTTCAATCATTGATGGATGGGGACTTTTGTCATTATTCTGCAAACCTTACTGAATTATATAATTTATTAAATGTATACCGTTTATAAGGGTAGTATAAGTGTTGAATTTACTTGCACCCCACTCTCTACAGCAGAGAGGATGGTTGGAGGGGCTTAAACAGATGTACGTTCTTGTTCTTGAGTACGGTGATTCTCAACTGGACTAGCCTTAGGAACCCCATGGACCCCCTCATGACCCAAAAATGAATATAGCAATATATCAGTAATCAACAGCTTTCAGGCCATGCTAATGTTATTTTAGTAATTTAAAGTTTGTGTGTGTGAGCAAGTGGGAAAATGTCAAGCCTAACAGAGTAGTCTTGGCAGAAACGGATATTGGATTGAAGACATTGTGTATACCAGGCCTTTTCAACTAGCGGCCCGTGGGCCAAATGCGGCCCCTCTTAATTTTTTTCTGGCCCGCAAGAGGTTGCATGCAAAAAGTAAATAAAATAAAGGAGAAACATAGTTGCATGCAAATCAGGTTTCTGTGTGTAGCCGGTGATACTAGCCAGTATCAGTACCCCACAATCAGGAACTGGCATCACTTATTCTGACAGTGATTGGCTCAAGCGATACGTGTGAGTCTAGCTTTTCTCATATGAATGCCATCAGAACAAGGGCACGTTGCGCCATGACCTATGTGAAGCTGCATGAGTGTCTCAGGATGAGCCAAACAAGGCAGTGCAATCTTTGTCACTGACTCGCTGGCTCAAAATGTCTCGTATGTACAGTAGTTCTGTTTTGTTATGATTCAAACAACATTGTTTAATTCTAAATACGTGTCCAAAATATGTGAGAACAAAATCTTTTATAATGATACGATTAAAAATGAAGAAGGAAGGAATGCGTCTGACAAGTTTTTTCCATGTAGTAGTACTATATATATTAAGTTAACACTACTTTAAGTACGATTTATTTGTAGTTTTACTCTGTGTGGCCCATGAACCCCCAGTGGTTTTCCTTTTCGGCCCACTTGTTAAGGAGGTTGAATAGCCGCTAAGAACGCTAAGCCCAGTTGGTGCAACCGGCGTAACGGTTAGGTTGGACTTAGAACGCCAAGTTACGACCAGGCGTAGTTACGACCAGGCTTACGCCCAGTTGGTGCAACCGGCCCCTGGTGTATACGTTATCTGTTGCCAAGTGGTTGTGGAGGGCAAAAGTAAAGGATCAGGTCGTTTTTCTTCAATTAAGTTGTCTAAATGCTCTGGAGTAGAGTGGAATTACTACCCTATTTAGTGATAATTTTCCAGAGTGACTTGTTACAGTAATACCCTAAGATCATAACTGTCTTTTTTGGGGTTTTCGAACCCCTTCAGTAGTATAGATTTTAACTGCTGCCTACTAGGGACTTTAATGTGCATAGGGATGCAGCGTCTTTCCTTGAAGCAACAATGCTAAGTTTATTCATTTGTATGCTTGTTTGTTTTTGTTGTGTTTTGCATGTACATAACTTTGCTCTACCTTGAACGTTCCAATCTCTTATCAGATGCATAGAAAAAGCATAACAAACAAACTATCTCATGCAGTCTTAACTTTTCCAACACCATGTTTTGACTTATGATTTGTGACACATTTGTGGTATCAATTAATGCTGACAAATAATATGTGTCTTCGCTATTACAACAAAACATAAAATAATTGAAAAGACAAGAATATTTTCGAAACTTGGACTAAATAAATAAAAGTAAATCATTTTCAAGTAGAGTTAAATCTAAAATGTGAGGCTTAGGGTACCCTCAAACAACCACCACATCCTTTTTGGTAATCACACTGTTGGTTATGACTATGCAGGAACTCAATCTTCAGAGATGAAATGAATCGTAGGAACCACGGTCTCGCAAATTATTATGTAAAGATCTGTTGAAGTATTTTGCCAGTTTGCAAATCAGCCATGATTTTGAAAATGTTAGCCTCTCTTGTGAATTCCGAAATTGGGACGGTGGTGCGCCTTTGACATTCATTCTATTCCAAACTATTGTTGAGCAGCTCCCATAGCAGCATTTGTTTTATACAGGCCCAAGCGCAGACAAACTGCACTGGCTACGTAGTTTGGTTCTGTGTTTACAGACCACTGCAAATGTACTTGGAGACCATGAGGAACACAGTAAGAGTTCTGAGGGAAGATAGTGGCTGTATGCTAGTCTACCAACTGAACGCTATATTAATGAATTCATCAATTCTATAATTTCCCATAGGCTGACTCGACACAATGAGTTTTATGAAAGCGGAGCATTTGGTGGAACCATTCCGCCATACTTGTACCAACCAGGGAAAGCTTGAGAAGGAATAGGTACAGAAATCACTCCAGCCATTTAAATAACAACCCCTCCTACTCTTATCCCTGCCACTTATTGAAATGTTTTGAGGGTTGGTGTCAACTGAGAAGGACAAAACTGCTTAAAAAGGCACTCACCAGCGGGGTGTAAAAACAGAATCTAAACTTAATTATTTTTCAATTTTGGGCAATATTAGAGCAATGATCTAGCAAGGCAATTGGTTTGCACTTACTTGTGTTAGACAAGGCAAAGATAAAGCTAGGGTAGCTGTGAAACACTAGTTTGGAATAGAATGGGTGTCATCGTGGCTCGCCAACCGCCAACCCAATTTCAAAACACGTGTACACTCAGCGGGGAGTTGAACAAAATTCTGAAAGAAATCAGTTGGAATACTTCTAAGCTATGATCCTAAACAACGATGATGGGTTTCATTTAAACTGGCCTTAGGTTGATCCTCCACTGACACTAGCTTGGCTGTAGTGGAATTGTTTTTACTTAAGTTTTGCTGAGCTGATAATGTTCAACGTTAAGTTCTCAATCCTTTAGTACTTGTAGTAGATAATTGTGCTTATTTATATGCTTGCATCCAATAATTTAAAATAAACAACATGGCATGGATTTTTATGTTATTATTACACAGCTCTTCTCAATGCTGTGGAACGCTCTGTTAACTTGCATGGGCCTTCACAACTTCCGGCGGTGAATTATTTTTTGATAATTCACCGTTGCTAAGCATATAATGGCCGCTGTCAAGGAAAGTGAATTTTTTGCCTCTATTGACATCTTCGGTATCACTCCGCAAATAGTCCGGTAACTTATCAACCCCAACGTATTCGGTTGCTAAGCGACGCCAACGTCTTTGGCGGACTATTTCTCTGCTGATCAACACTATGAATGCTGGTAACAAATTGATTGTAAAAAGACACACCATCTGAGTTTATTTTTTTTCGTTTTGACAAGTCTGTGTAATAAGCGGAATAATGTATAGAACGTCGCCGGTCATTATCGAAAATAAGCCCCTTCAGTCTGAAGCAAGACACCTCCGCTTCGCGTCGGTTTCCTGTTCTCCGTCTGGGCTGATTTTCCCCATATGACCGGCGTTCTATCCATTATCCCTTGCATATGATCTCTCTGTACTTGAGACCAAATGGCTTGCCATTCTCCGAAAGATGTATTGATTCCTGTATAAATAGAAACTTCCAGGGGATTTTGAATAGGGTGTTACTTGTAACATAACCCAGTGGGTTCTGCTTTCACTTCAGCTTTCTACAGTTGTGGGTAAAACCAGGTCCTCTGGTTCAACATGAGAGGTCACGACCCCTGACAAACCTGGGTGCCGGTGTGGCTGTAGTTACCGTACATTGAGAAATGCTCTGGGATGGATAGGTCCAGCTGTACATGTTATATACAGTAGTACATGTTCTTTTTTATACAGCAGTTTTTATTTTAGATATTGGATAACTTCATGTGTGCATTACTTTCGTTTCATAAATGGAGTAACTTTTAATCCAGATACACAACTTATGCATGTCAGCAATTAATGAATAAGGAAGTATATGATGAGAACTGCTCGGAAATACTGTGGGAAGCCATTCTCTAGTAGTACTTAGAAAGGCTGACTGGTAACCCTTCAGGTTACTAAATTGTGTAACTGGGTGTCGGGTCATGTTTTTCTCCAAAATAATGTGTGCACAATTTAAACATGCGTTATTATGGTACTCTTATTTGTCTAGCAAAAATAATGTTTAAAACATAATGCAGGGCAAGACTTAATGTACTCTTAACTGTGGAGCTTGATGCTGGTTTTATGTTAAGTTCTTCTATGTGATGTCTTCAATTGAATGCAGAAGGATGGACAACTTGTTATTTTGGCCAAAATCTAGTATAGAATTGTCAGTTTTTACATATACTTATATACATCTACTTAGTTGATTTTCCATTTGCTTCACTACTCCGACACAACATAGCCGATGCTCATGGTAGTGTGTGTTTGTGATTACTGAATAGATAAAGGGAGTCTTCTCGAGTACAAGTACAAGCTACTTTTATTTTTGTCTGTGCAATGGGCCTCTTTGGTATTCTGTGTCTAAGGGCCCATAGACTTCGCCTGAGTCTATAAAAAAGCAAGCCTTTCCGCATTTTGTTGCCTTAGCATACGCGTGTTACGTTCCAACCCACTGTGCACAAGTTGTTGATGTTCTCCTTCTCCACTGAATGTTAAATGGACCCTCTTATTGTTATGATTATTTGTCTCATTGATACAATTACTGTACTGATTTGTTTTCAGCCTGTCCTTTTACCCCATCTACTGGCGGCTGAATGGTCTAGCATTATGATGTGGTGTCTTTATAGACTGGGCCTGTTAGCACGCATGTGGGGAGGAGATGTCTAGTTCAACCCATCAAAATGATTGCTGTTATTACCAAGCACGTATTTCTTAAGTGGCCGATAGCCTTTGGAATGTGAATGGTCACCACTCATGGTCAAATAACACTGTTTCAATTAAGCACTCCTCCAGAACTCGTAGGTATAGCCTGTTTAAAGAAACCATAGTAGTTTGGTTCAATTGAATAATATGCAAATATGCAGAGTACAGCAGATAGTAATATCATTTTTCATTACTTTTTCACATCGTGTTGGCTATAATATCCCATTTTACATCCAATGAAACACTCATTAAGATTTAATATGTATTCTTCCAAACTGCCGAGCAATGCATTGCCAAGCCAAGTTGAATCGGTTAATGACACCAAAACTCCTCTCTATCAGAAGTATGCCCAGTTGGGTATTAATTAAGAGCTGATGAAATTATGTGGTTGGAAACATGACAGGAATATGTATCTAGAATCCATACAAATTAAGGCAATTCATAGATTAGTGTAAGACGTTGTTTTTTGTGTATCCTGCTGTGCTATATAAAAAAGTGGTGAAATTACACAACTACCTGTGGTAAAATATCCTTATCCTCTGTATGTTGATTCTTTGAAAGTCTCACTACGGCTCTGTGATGAAGAAAGTCTGTTTCTACAATGCTTCCATGAGTTGATGCTGCGTTGCTTGCTGACATCAATGTGTTCTACTCTTTCAGTTTTACAAGCATGTTGTGCAGAGCGTGGAGAAGTTCGTACAGAAGGTAAGCATTAGTACAAAAGACACAACTCATGTTGACTACAAGTGGAATGAGTTAGTTAGTTAGGTTCTTTAATGTCCCCATGGGGATAATTGTTTTCACACAGTCAAGTTGGTTTCAGTGCAGCATACATTTAAAAAGGCACAACACTGTGTAGCAACAGTGTGCAACACACAGATAACAAATAAATTCTCTTCCCACATATACAACAGATAAACCCTCTCCCCACAGATACAACAGAAAAACATAAAAACATAGACAACAGTGATCATGACATCCATCCATGACCCCTCACACGACGGATAAATAAACCCTCCAACCACAGAAAAACATGTTGACAGGAATAAACATGACCTGGACCTCGTAGTACATACACAGCTAGTAACTAGGAACTGGAATGCAAACGTTTACCCAATTGGGGAATTACAAACTGCCCTGCGTTAAACACTAGCCTAACTAAAACAAGTGTGCTGGTTGATTGACTGGTTTAAGCAGCCTCACCTGCTGTTATCTTTTCCACAACCTGGTGCGCAAAATGAAAGAGACCCACAAAAAAAGTGCGCCAGTACTCGCTGAGAGTTGGACCTTGTATTAGATATATGATTTTTAGGAGGGTATTTCTTGCACCCCTACTTTAGAGTTTTTAATCTAACCGCACAAACAAATAATCGTGACTTTTCTGTGAACTTTTATTAACCCGAGATGTACTGGTAGTCAAAAATGTATATTTACATTGCAACTGTAGCATATTCCAATGCCGTCTCCCCCTGTGGTTCCACATCAACAGTGCAAACCAGAATACAAGGTGCCCGGGCTGTACGTTATCGACTCCATTGTCAGACAGTCGCGGCACCAGTTTGGCATGGAGAAGGACGTGTTCGCCCCGCGCTTCAGCAAGAACATCATCGGCACCTTCCAGCACCTTTACCGCTGTCCCTCGGATGACAAGGTGTGAGACGCATATAACACTGTTAGGTTTCGTTTCAAGTGTGACAATGGCCCCACCATGTTGTTTTCAGTCAGCTTCCTGGTGTTGTTTTTGTGGTTGATGTATTGTTGATTGAAACGCATTTCTAACCAGCCCACGTCTCTTTGCTTGTGTCTCCAGAGTAAGATAGTGCGAGTCCTCAACCTGTGGCAGAAGAATGCCGTGTTCAAGAGCGACATCATCCAGCCCCTCTTGGACATGGCGGCAGGGCTGCCCCCGCCCAGCGTCACCCCGGTCATGGCCAGCAGCACGGCGCCGGCCAACAACGCCACACCCGGTCAGTCCGGACGCGCACACGACAACGGTCTCCTTACCGCCCACCTACGTGTTGATTGTTTAATGTTTAGCATGTAACAACGGCATAATGCACACAAGCGTGTCACATGTATATTGATATACTCCCTCCCTCTCTGGTTGTGTGCAGGTACCCCAGCCACCCCGGCCACCCCCGCCAACATAGTCCAGGGTCTGCCGGACTGGGCCTCTCAGATCTCCAACACAGACACCGTGGCTGCCGTCGCCCAGATCCTCCAGAGTCCCCAGGGACAACAGGTTAGAACGGAACCACAACCCTCCAGCACCCTCTTCTGGAATACTCTGTGCCTACCTTACAGTAATTTCTTCCCCTGTACTTGAATGTTTAGATCTTTCCGTCGTTGCTATATATATATATATATATATATATATATATATATATATATATATATATATATATATATATATATATATATATATACTTTTTTTCCGTCGGTATTGCTGCTATGCACCCAAGTTGTTATACATATGCAGTAATTATGAACTATGGTTGAAACCATTGTGGTTGCGGTTGTCGTGCAGCTGCAGCAGCTGGTGCAGAGTCTGCAGATGCAGCAGCAGAAGCCCCAGCCGTCCCTGCTGCAGGCGCTTGACGCGGGCCTGGTGGTCCAGCTGCAGGCGCTCACGGCCCAGCTCACGGCCGCCGCCACCGCCAACAGCCTCAACCCCCTGGAGCAGAGGGTGACTTCTTTTAACAAGGTAAGCGTACTGATGTTGTTTGGCATTTAACGCCGTTTGGAATCATCAGCATGAATATGTACCGTCATGAAACGTAACATTTGATGTCGTCTCTTCCGTCTTAGAAACTTTTGGGCCAGTTCGACTTTGGGAATGACTCGGACCGCAGTGAAGATTCCAAAAAGGACACTTCATCTCAGATGTGAGGACAAGCTCTAGTCCCAGTCACATAATAAATCCATTGATCAATGAATTAATATGTGGTCACTGACGGGATCTCCTATTAACTACGTGTTGATCGCTCTGGGGGCGGCTCTTTGCAGGCCCATGGTGTCGGACTCCATCAACAACTCCCTGTTCCATCAGCTGGCCGAGCAGCTGCAGCAGCAGAACCTGGAGCAGTTCCAGAAACAGCTAATGGAGCACCAGCAGAAGGTGGGTCCTGGTCCGATCGACACCCCTCACACAGAGTGCCCCACAGTGCGTGCCGCACTTGGCTCCTCTAGGCGTAGTCTTCTTTATGAGGGCAGGTTGCGATGCTTCGTTCGCAGTATAACGGTTCTCGTTGTCTCTCCTCCTCGGAAGTCCATGAGTATGGAGCCGCAGGACTCCATCTTTGGGCCGGAGAACCCGGTGCCTTCTGTCCAGAGCACTAGCCAGCCACAGCTCCCCGAGGCAGAGAAACTAGACGACTCCATGGACAACCAGCAACAGGTACCAAAAGCCTTGAATCACTTATTGGTTTTTATCGGTAATAGTTGGTCTTGTACTATGTATACTGTCAATCATGCAGCGTGCTGCCATTGATTGGTGGCGTCCTATCGGCCTGGCGATTGTGTTGAAGTGTGTTATCACGCGGTGATTGCAGGACATGGACATGGATCTGGACGAGGGCCCAGATGGAATGGAGGAGGAGCTCTTTGAGACGGAAGAGAAGAAGGCTGCGAGCACTCGCTCCAGGACGCGCTCCCGGTCACGCTCCAGGTCAGAGTCTCTCTCGTTCGCACTCTTTCATCTGGACTATCTTCAAACGAGGCCTGCCCCTAACTGGGACACCAATGGCGCGGCCGTACCTTCTGCGTTGCACGTCTGCGGACAGCTGCAGAAGTGCGCTGGTAAAGCTAGTGTGGTACCATTGATACTGGAATTGAGGGTCCGCGTCAGTCTGGTTTCCACGCATGCATGTTCCCCGCTCCCTAGCTCCATGCCCCTTGATGGCACCAGCATACGTGGAAGTGTGAATGGGCCCTTAGGTGCTACATTCAATCAGAGCAGTGGGTTTATGCTTTTTGTCGTAACGTGTTCTCCCAGTTTATCCTCCTCAGTCCAATTAGGATTCAAATCATTTGATTACATAATAATAAGCTAATGTCTCTGCCACAGGAAACCTCTGTAAGTCATTTGTAATCTTGTGTCATTTGTAAGCTGCTGCATTTCCATTGATGTGCGTGTTTAAGCTCTGAAGTTCATCCACATGATGTAACGTTGGAGGCGTTTGATGTCACCAGGTCTCCAAAGAGGAGGCGCTCTCGCTCACGCTCCGGCTCTCGGAAACGGAAGCACCGCAAGCGCTCGCGGTCGCGCTCCAGGGACCGCAAGAGGAAGTCGTCTCGCTCCTACTCCAGCGAGAGACGCGCCCGCGAGCGGGAAAAAGAGAGGCAGAAGAAGGGCCTTCCCCCGATACGCTCCAGGACCCTCAGCGGTAGGGGCCTTGGCGAGCTGTGTGCACAGACGCCACCGTCTCATTGAGTTTTTACGAATTCCTCATCATGGAAGCAGACAGCCTGTCACATTAACTTCTGAAAATGTACTAATTTTCTTGGCATCCGTCATACACAGTGTGCAGCACGACTCTGTGGGTTGGCCAAGTGGACAAGAAGGCCACTCAGCAAGACCTGACCAACCTGTTTGAGGAGTTTGGCCAAATCGAGTCCATCAACGTAAGTCGAGCTCGGCTTCTCTCTCGTAAGCTGCAGCGGTGTTACGTCGCTGACCCTTTAACCTCAGTGTTAAACATCTCAGCCTTAAGCCTGGGAGATTCTAAAATTAATAATGAATGTAAAATGTTAACAACATACTCTCCCTTCTCCCTGGTCAGATGATCCCCCCCAGAGGCTGTGCCTACATCTGCATGGTCCACCGGCAGGACGCCTACCGCGCCCGCCAGAAGCTCAGCACCGGCTCCTTTAAGATCGGCTCCAAGGTCATCAAGGTACCCTCCAGCCAATCCACTCACTGATGCAATGTTCCCCCTTTCTCATTTCCCATCTTGTGTCCTTGGACAAATTGGATCATCCCAAAACCTGAATGGACTAGTGCCTTTTAAACGATATGATTAGGTTTGAGACAAGCAGGTCATACTATCTTATTTTACCTAGTTTTATCCTTTTGTTCTTATTCCGGAGATAAACGCCATTTCGATTTCTCTGTATGTCTTCGGCTTATTTTGCAATTGACAATGAAGTTGACTTTGATGCTGTGGCTGTCCATACAAACACTGTTCTCATCCACTCCTTGTGTGTGTTTGTGGACCAGATTGCCTGGGCTCTGAACAAAGGCGTGAAGCAGGAGTACAAGCAGTTCTGGGACGTGGACCTGGGGGTCACCTACATACCCTGGGAGAAGGTGAAGCTGGACGACCTGGACGACTTCGCAGAGGGCGGCATAATCGACCAGGAGACGGTCGACGATGGTGAGGGAACGCTCCGCACGAGCTCTGGGATTGGTTGAAGCAACTGAAATGCTGGCTGTACGATATGACGCTGTAACGACACTCTCGCTGATAAACATGCAGCCACCGGCTGGCGTTCAATTGTTCTGAGGTAGATTTATTGCCCACTTATAATGGAACCGATCTTTAAAAAAGCCCTCATCGACCCTCATGTTGGAATGAAGTCTGAGATGCATAAACACAGCTGGGCTCTCGAAGCCTACCACAGAAGAGGATGACTGCTTCAGGATTCTCGTTTTGTCAATACAGAGTGGGAGGCGGCCAAGAACGCGGAGCCTGTCAAGGAGCCCCCGAGCCAGGCCGTGAGTGTGGAGCCCGTGGCTGCTCCGATCCAAACCCACGCCGAGACCTACACCCAACAGGTCACCATGATGCCTGTTCAGGTACGGAAAATACACCATTTACCATTTATTTCTGACACTTTAGTTGTCGATCTCACTAGCCTCACATTATATAAGATATAAAATCAGCAAGACAGACTTTCCTCATGTGATATCCTTCAATCCCAACACAATGTGGAAGGTAGACCTATGTTTTCCTCGGCCTAATCCTCGCTGTTTCAGCGTGTTTAATCTACTGTTGGGCCCGCCCCATCCACTTCCTAAAGGCCTTTGCTGTTGACCTGCTAATGGGTCGGCTGAGTGATTGCAGCGCGGTCACACAGATTGTTTGTTCACTGTGGCACTGTAAGTGACGGTTTGTCATAATAAATGTCCTGCTCTCAGGGCGAATGGGTGCTTAAAGTCCTCAAAGGCTCATGCGACCAATTTGTTTATGAACAAGGCCTTTTTTGCTGTCACGGCATGCACCTTAAGACAAATAAGCTATCCTCCACTTCCTCATTCAAATCATTGATGCGCTGTACTTAAACCACTGTTCCCAGAGTGGGAGGGGCATGGTGTGATGGGATGGGAGGGGAAATGGTAACATTTTGTAGTGCGGGGAAAATCGCAGACTTTATAAGAAAAACTATACACTTGTTCAATGAAAGTAATTTGTTGCACACTGGAGCTGTGAACAATCACATCCCCTCCTGACGCAATTTAAAATTATATATCGAGGTTTCATGGTGGTCGTGTCGTGAGTCTGCAGGCAGATGGCGCAAACAACGTGCCCACAGCAGTGTTACAGCAAATGTTGACTCAATGCCATGGCAGTGAGTGGACGGTCCAGACGGTCCAGAAGCAAGAAACCATTTCTTCTTATCTTGTGTGCGCTACATTGAGGAAAATTATTAGTTGCTGTTCTGTTGATTTATTCAATGTGGACAAAAGGCTATCTTTTAAATCATTCATTTGATTGCATCATTTAATTTGAAGGTAGTAATGCCTGTTTGTTCATCTTGAAACAAATACAATAACATAACCAATATTGACTTATTTTTACCAAAATGAATCACTGATTCCCACTTGTGTCATGTTTCTGTTGGAGCCTGCATTGGCGTGATGATTTGATACTGGATGCTTCCTGTCGCCTCACCACTGAGTCTCATGTCTCACACCTCTGCAGCTGCCAGTGCCCCAAGCTGTTTCCAATGCAGTGGGCATGGTGCCTCCATCCTTCCCAGTCTCCATGGGGATGCCGCCACCTGGCTATGGACCCCCACCACCCTTCATCCGAGCGGGCTTCAATGCCTCTCAGCCTCCCCCAGGTAAACACTGTCATCTTTGGAAACAAAGAAACTTATTTTTTCTATGGAGTTGCACTGACTCCACATGACTACACAGGGTGTCCGCGGAGGTCTTAAAAAGTCTTAAATTCATTTTTAAAAATTTAAGGCCTTAAAGTCTTAAATTCGTCAAAAATGTCATATGCTGGTCTTAAATTTATAACTCGTAGGTCTTACATTTGTCGGGGCAGGGCTATTTAATTTTTTATTTTTCTCGCGGGACTTTTCGGGAAGGAGATGTACGAGAGGCTACTTTCTTGCTAGCTGCATATATAAACGGATGTCTGCGCGCTTGCTAGCTAGTCTGCAACAATGGGTAAATGCAAGTTCAACGTCAGTTTCCGAGGTTGGCCAGATGCTTCCGTGCAAAAGTAGCCTACATTCAAGCTCGGCACCATGGGGATTAAGGCTGTCGTCAGCCATATGCGGAGCCAAAAACATAAAACCTCTGCCAGGAGCCACACACAGACCCCAGCCATTTCTACGTTTTGCATCTCTGCCCCGGCGCCACAGCCGCAGACGGTCCGCGCTGCTAGCACTGACCTGAGGGTAGCATTTGGTTCGACACCAACACTGAAAGCGGAGGTGTTGTGGATTCTAAACACAGTGGTCAAGCACCAGTCCTACAACTCGAATGAGGGGATAGGAGATCTCTTCGGTTTGATGTTCCCCGACTCTCAAATCGCGAGCACCTTTACTGCTGGAAAGGACAAAACGGCGTATATAACTCGCTTCGGACTAGCGCCTTTCATCCGAAACGAGCTAATCTGCAGCGTCAACAAGGCTGATTTTGTTTTGATGTTTGAGACGTTGAACCACGCCACTAAAAGCAAGCAACTTGACGTGCACGTCCGATATTGGGTCGGAGATCAAGTGCAATTCGGTACTTGAGCTCGCAATTTATGGGGCCCCACATATATGGGGGTAAAAGGGATGATGATACATAATATTTTTTAGACAATATGCAGAATCTTTTCACTTATGAATTAACACGGTCGGCTATTTTTGCCAGCACGCCACCCTAGCCATATTATGGGCAACCGTGTTCCCCTTGGCTGTGATTTGAACTTTGAATTCCTCGTAGGAGTTCATAATAATACATTGCTCGCCTTGGATGAAATACACCGCTCTTGCGCGATTTATTTTGCATAAGGGTGAGTCAAATGACGCGAGAAACGCCCCTTTTATGTGAACGCGCATTGAACCTAAAGCGGAAAACCTGGTTCAACTAATTGAATCTAAAGTGAGCGTCATGGTACCATTTAACTATGATTGCGAGTTGCGGCTCTGTCGAGCCAGGTTTTCCCAAGAAAGCCTCGGTATGTTCAACGAGGTTCGTGGTATACCCCCCAGGTCTTACTGAAGGCATTTATTTAATGGTGAAAATATTATTAATCAGTGGAGTAAATATCGACGGTGCAACCGGTGCAGCTGCCCGGGGGCCCGTGGCCCCCCCCTCTCAACAACTCACAACTTGGGTGCACCATAAATACGTGCTGGTGCACCCAAATTAAAAAATTAGGCGCACCAGTGCACCCAAGGAAAAAGTTAGTCTGGAGCCCTGGAGTATCACTTTATGTTCAATAAACAGACAGATAGTAAACTTGAATGAGTCCCATTGAGTGACACACATGCTATGCTTTGGTTGTAATACAGCGGGATCCCCCCCACCGCGGGTTTAAGGTCTTAAATTTCATTCAAGGTGGTATTAAAAAGGTCTTAAAAAGTCTTAAATTTGACTTGCTGAAACCTGCAGATACCCTGCTACACATAAAAAATGTATTGCGTTAATAATATGGCTGGTTTGTCTTCAATTCCATAGGCTTCATGACTGGAGCTCAGACACCAGGCATGTCCTCAAATACATGTAAGTATTCCCGAATATCGCGTGATAGAAACGGGCATCACGTTGTTGTTCAGCCGGTGAAGCCCATCTTTACTTGTGCCTTTACAGTGCAGTCGTCGATGACCTCCGGCCAGGATAATGTCAAGGACTCTCTGTATGGAGGCATGATCCCCCCCACCAGCAACATCTCCGGCAGCTACATGCCCCCGGGCCTCCCCGGTACGGGCGTCTTCAACCCTCTGGGGGTCCCTCAACACAGTGCCAACGACAAAGGACATCAGTCGGCTGACGCCATGGAGTCCGCAGCAGAACTCGCCCTGCAAGGTAGAATAAGAACGCTCAACATCTATAATTGCCGAAGGCCATTTATATCCCAGCTGCACTGATTTAAAGTCTTTTGTAATCCGAGGATATTAAGAATGTAGGTGCTAATCATAATCCATTTAATAAGGAGAAAGCAAGTCTGGCAATTATTCATGAGGATGACATTAAATATTGAACAGAATCCTGAATATTGGTGGCCCGAGGTTTGTTTATCAACGTGTTTCGTTCTCCTCCGTTGCCCAGGCATGCAGAACGCGGTGCGCAGCGGAATGGGTTTGTTGGGCATGCACCCGGGCACCCCCCTGGGCCACCCCCTGCACCCCGCGGGCCTGTCCGGACAGCGGATGCCCGGCCTGCTCCCCATGGACATGCGTCCCAACCTCCTGCAGCCCGGGGCGGCCGCCCGCTTCCCCCTGCTGCTGCAGCAGAGCCTGAACCAGCAGGCCAGCAGCCTCCTGGAGGCCTCCCTCCAGGCCCAGGCCCAGGCCCGCGCCAGGGCCCCCTTCGCTCAGATGGACCCCTTCGGCAGGGGCCTCAACCCGCCCAGCGACGGCCAGCCCAAGGCCGAGGAGAAGTCCGGGGCTGACGAGGGCAAGGACCAGGACTACCGCTTCCCCCCGCCGGAGAAGCAGAGCACCGGCCTCCTGAGGACCCCTCCCCCGGAGCAGCGCGACGGCCCGGGCAGCGGCGCCGGAGGGGGGGGGGGCGGCGGCGGTGGGAGCGGAGGCCAGGGACCAGGGGGACCCAGGCCCGCCCTGCTCCAGACCCCAGGGACCCCGGGCCCCAGGTCCAGCCTGGTGGGCCGCCTGCAGGCCCTTGCGGGCTTCACCCCAGACAGCCGCTGGGGCCAGACCAGAGGGGACTTTGACGAGCGTGACAGCATGCGGGGTCCCCCCCCGCAGGCCCTGGGAGGCCCGCCGGCCCCCGGAGGGCCCAAGGGCTTCCCGGAGGAACGTCCGAGCCCGGGCCAGAACTTCCCCAGCCGCTTCGAGGGCCGCCCCAGTACACCGGCGGCGGCCGCCGGCTCCGCCGGGAACTCCGGGTCGGCGGGCGCCGCCCAGCCCTGGAGCCGCGGAGCCGCCGTCGCCCCCCCGGCAGCGGCCGCGCCCTTCGAGAGCGACCTTCACCAGGACCTGGACGAACGCCGGCGCCCGTGGGACCGGCAGCGTGACCGGGACGAGAGAGACTTCGACTTCAGGAGGGAGGTGAACGGGAACCGCCACGGCCGCGACAGAGATCGGGAGCGGGACCGGGACAGGGAGAGAGACACCAGAGACACCCGAGAGAGAGACACCAGAGACCGGGGCCGCGAGCGCCCCAGGGAGCGCGAGCGGGACCGGGACAAAGAGAGGGAGCGTGAGCGCGGGGGGTGGACGCCTCTCTTGCCCCTGCCGACGCCACTGCTCCCCACCCCGTCCCTCAACCCCAACCTGGCCCTGAACCAGGGCAAGATGCTGGCACCCCTCAAACTCAACCCCCAGCTCCAGACGAGGTTCCAGTCCATGCTCCTTCCCCAGACTCCTGGCAAGCTGCCCCTGCCCCCGCAGCTCAACCCCTCACTGCTCGGGAGTCCCCCCAAGACACCCCCTCCGGCACTGAACCGGGGCGCCCTGGCCGCACCCCGGGCTGACAGCCCCAGCCCACCTCAGACTCTCTGCCAGGCCAAGTCCCCCGCCCCGGCCCGGTCCCCTCCCCTTGCCCGGTCCCCTTCCCCTCCCCCAGCCCATTCCCCAGCCCCAGCCCATTCCCCAGCCCCCGCCCATTCCCCACCTCAAGCCCAGTCCCCCGCCCCAGCCCACTCCCCAGCCCAGTCCCCCCCTCCAGCCCAGTCGCCAGCAGAGACCAAGGCCCTGAGCCCGGCCACCGAGGCAGCGCCAGCGTCCCCTAGGCCTGTGACCCCTCAGCCCCAGACCCCTCCGTCTCTACGGTCCCCTACTCCGGATGCGGTCCAGTCGCCCCCGGAGCGAGCGGCCTCCCCTCAGGTAGACTCGCCCCCAGAGGCGTCCTCCCCGCTCGCCATCTCGCCGTACCACTCCCCGGCCGCCTGCCTACCAGCCCCCGGCTCCCCCGGCCAGAGCCCCGACTCTCTGGAGGAGCAGGACGAGCCCGGCAGCCCGCCGGCGTCGCCCCCGGGGAGAGCCTCCCCGCCCCAGGCCCGCTGGGCCAACGGGCTCGCCATGGACCCCTTCTGCGTGGCCGACCCCACGCCCGAGGCGTCCCCCGACATCTCGCACCAGGGGGCGCCGTCCCCTTCCCTGTCCCACTCCCCCAACCTCGTCATCTCCCCAGGCGGCCCGCGATCCAGCCCCGAGGACGCCCCCAGCGACCCGGAGGACGACGACGCCGAGGAGGAAGCGCCGACACCACCGCCGCCGCCACAGCAGCAGAAGGGGCCGCTGGCCTCCCCTCAGCACGTAGACAATGAACAGAGTGATGCGGTGGAGGGAGCTGCGAGTCAGCCAGTGCTAGACACTGACACAGACACTGAGGGGACATAATCATCACTCAGTAGGTAAAAGATCATTTTGTAAAGTTGTCTCTTCTTCTCTGCACTCATGTCCAGCAAACCACCCCCCCCACCCCCAACCCCCCTCGCCACACGGGACATGGCGGGGGCACGGCACACATCCGTTGTCGTATCGAGAAACGATAACAATAACAATATTCTATCTCTCACAAATACCTGTGTTTTTAAGTAGACGGCACGCTATTTTAATGGGAGATCATTTTGTATTTTATGCTCCTCCCTTCCCCCCCTCCCCTCCCCATCTTTTTTAAGTTGTATTGCCACCACATTCATTTTTAGTAATCAACCATTGATGAATTTTAATCATTTTTCAGCCCAAATGTTTTAATTGTAATTGGGGCGGCGGCAGTTTGGCCTTCCTATGGAAGAAAGTAAGTAACCCTGGCTTTGGATTGAATTCAGTCCAACCACGATACTTGAAACCACACTGGCTGCCCCCCGTTTTCCCCCTGCTCTTCTTTTTTAAAAACACTGCTGCAAGGTTTTAAATGAGTGCTTTGTGTGCTGCCCTATAATGCTTCCTGTTTCCAAAGCCAAACCAATAGCCTACATTCAGTGATACTGGTACAGCTGCTTTTGAACCGGGGGGAGGGGGAACAAATACACTTAAAAAGATGGAAGCCGATGATCGTTGTGTCTCCCGCAGCTACAAATAAATGTCTTTGATTTGTTTCATATACTTCACCGGATTTTAAAAAGCATAAACCGAACGTGCCCCGTTGGAGGAAAGACATGGGGACATGGATCTCTGGGGGGGGGGGGGGGTTGTGGATGTTGGGTGCATATTGTTTTAGTTTGAAATAAACCTGCTTTGTTTGTTTAAACACTTGCTTTAGGACTGTATTTTCTGACCCAGGACCAGTGGAAAACTAAGACCCACTTAACAGACTCTCAGTGTTTTGATTTGTCCTTCACTGTTTCGAACAACCCTTGATTATTTGCCGTTTCTGTTGTTGTTGTTGCTCAAATCGCTGCTTGATCCTCCATCCACAAGGCTTGGATGAAACCACGGGATATAGTGCTTAGTTTCAAACCACTCTGGCTTGTTCATCCCCCACCCCGCTCTCTTTCTCTGGGGACGGGGCTGTGCCTTTCATTTGTTTTTGTGTGGAGTTGTAGTGTTCATGATGAAGCCGCCACAGAACTGCTGTGTGATATTTAACTGTTCCAGACCACAGTGTGGACAGACACACCACTGCCCCCTGTCACGTCCCCATCCCTGTCCCCCTCAAAACAACCGGTGTGAACCGTAGCCATTTGTACAGCACTATCCTGTAGTAGAGAACAAGACCGCCTATACTCCATAGCTCTGTGCATGCAGGCCTGCAGCCATGTTTTTAAAAAGCCTTTCTGTCTCCTGAACATTTCACACCGCGAGCTGGTCTTCTGTTGACCCGCTGCGGGCAAACCCTAGTCTGCTGTCCTGTTAGACCAAATGATCACTACAGGAGATGTATTGTTGAATAAAGTATAAAGGTGCAATCGGGACTTTATAATTCCTTACATTTTATTTTACTTGCTTTTCTAATAATGGTGACCGTGCCTGACCGTACACACATTTCACTATGACTATAAAACCCCACTGCGGGCTGGGATTCAGATTATTACAGTAATGCCCAGCAAACATTCAGGCTTTGACTATATGCCTCAGGAACAACTGAAGCGAAACAAATGGGTATCCTTAGTTCCAGTCATGCAATCATTTGAACTCGAGTCTGCTTCTTATTCTAGTCTCATGATATCTTTGCCAGAGTAATATATATTTAGTCTATGGAGTGAGAGGTTTGCCATTTACAACCCTTTCAGCCACTTAGCTGTGACATTCATGTAGATCACTCGCCTCCTATATATAAATATGAAACATACTGTCGTTAAAGGTTAGTTTCTTACATTCCCCCCCACTCTATAGAACTAAAGGCCTTTCCTCTTCCAATTAAATCAAATTCAATAATTAATCAGCAAATCGGGCCCATGCAAGAGAGCCGTGTTGGTGTGTATAGGCGAGGAGGGAGTGGGAAAGGTTTTTATGGGCGAGATCAGGGTTAGGTTATGGGTGAGACGGGTTGGTATATGGTGCTAGTATAAGAGTGGGTTAAGTATATAAGAGTAACATATGGGTGAGAATGGGTTAGCATATGGTCGAAGGAAGGCGAGTGCGATTTATGTACTGATGAGGGAGGAATAGTACTGGTGTGAGAAACTGTCCGTAGTATCCTTGAGAGCAGGGTTAGGCTACCCTTTTAGCGATCGATGACACTAACGGCCGGCTCTGGTTATATTCACGGGCACCGATAGCTAAATAAACAAGTAAAGATGACACTCATCATCATAGCTGGGGCTTTCACAAAATAATTGAACACCAGGCTACTTGCCTAATGTTCAGATTGTGAGCTACACCCACACTGTGAAAAGGGTCCGTCGTCGATGTGTGTTCATTAGTCCATGGCCGAGGCCCAGTGCGTAGCAGGAGCAGACCCTTAATTAGTGTTTATGAGCCACACCTGGGTTTGTCCTCGATTACAACTTGTGAAAAGGGTTCATTATGTGTGTGAGCGCAAGGTTAGGAAAGTAATGTGAGAGAGATCAGGTTAGTATTTGAGCGAGTGATAAAGAGTGGAATGACGGTGGTATAAGTATGTGGGTGAGAGGGACCAGGTTTATGGGTTATGAGGGTGAGAGTAACCGAAGCAGCAGCAGGGGCTGGTGCTGTCTGTGTGGTCAGACAGAGACCCCCACCCAGTGCTTAGTCAGCAGGGCAGGTTCACACACTGAGGCTGCTGGCTGCGTCTGGACCAGGCTTAAGGCTAATGAAGTGCTTCTTTAGATGTATGAGCTTTATCTTGCTCTGCAGCATTTTACTATAGTAGATGAACAAGCACAAATTAAGTGGTGTGTGTGTGTGTGTGTGTGTGTGTGTGTGTGTGTGTGTGTGTGTGTGTGTGTGTGTGTGTGTGTGTGTGTGTGTGTGTGTGTGTGTGTGTGTGTGTGTGTGTGTGTGTGTGTGAGAAAGCCAGTTAAGAACTC
Organism: Gadus chalcogrammus; assembly: GCF_026213295.1. Classification (NCBI taxonomy): domain Eukaryota; kingdom Metazoa; phylum Chordata; class Actinopteri; order Gadiformes; family Gadidae; genus Gadus; species Gadus chalcogrammus. The sequence goes on along the minus strand of NC_079416.1, from coordinate 9,579,133 downwards.
TTGCTTATTCTCACCCTTACGATCCTAGATATGTACTTAAAGTTTCCCTCAGTTTCTAACCTATACAGTAGTTAACAGAATACACCTGTATGCCCACTTCATGGAGGCTTCAGCTAAGATTAACCTCTGATTCTAGGTATAGACCCTTTTCAAAGAGGTTGTAGGTAAAACACAGATGACACTCATAACGTTAATTATGCATACTTTAATGAACCACAGCAATAGTAGACATCGCTTTCGCCTTCTCTCCCCGTTTCACTTCAATGGTATATATTTGATTATTTACTGGCATTAAAAAACATTCCAGTACTTTATCATTCTGCTATTGTAAGGTCCCTTGGTATTGTCACAGCCAAGACCCCTTGCAGCTGTTTATTTGCATGCGGAACGCGGCTTTGATTGGTCTCTACGTGGGCTTGATGGAGGCCCGTGGAGACCGCGAGCAAACATCAGTGTGACCAGGGACTTGTCTCTCCTTTGTACTTCATAATCTCAGAAAATGGCTGCAAATAAAAAATATAAAAAAGCCTTGTATTATATTTACATTAACAATTAGGGCAGTATTACCTCGATATATAAATCATATAAGGTGAAACACAGCTGGAACTTGCTTCAGGTGCGGCGCTTTTGATAAACAACCCTACATAAGCAAAGAGCAAGTAAAAAAGGAAAAACATTATCTTGAATGGAAAAGACTACCTGGTGGGTCTTTTCCCAGTGGCTGTGTCTACTCTAGCTCAGTGTGATGCCCTGCCTTCCATGAAGGCCCTGGCCCTAGACAGCCCTGAGGGAGGCCGCAGAGGGAGGCTGACCTTTCAGTGCAGGATTACCCCAGCATGGCTAACTAGCATCAAAGCCCCACCTGGAAAAGGCCATGGAAGTATTAAATCTGGTGATTGCCAGACAGGCCCAGGAGGTAATCATTAGGGACTCTGTGGGCTAGGCTGCTGGTTGAGTGGTTGAGTTCCCCGTTGTGAAGAAGTTAATTAGACCAGACTTCGAGGGAGGTAAGAAAGTCTTGTAAAAAGGGAAAGAGGAAAAAAGAAGGTTGAGGAAGAAAAACGTAATGTCTTGGTATTGAATCATGGTCTCCGTCCTTGGAGTTTTGCCCCCTGGGAGATTCCTTGATATATGGGTATTTTAGATTTACACGGTTTGGTTTTAATGGTTACATTCTCACATTTTGCTCTTGCTATGAATTAGTGGCGCTCATGATTTAGTCTCAGACAATGCTGCAGTAAAACGTAGTTTTTCCGAATGAAAGGTACAGGAAAAAAAGCTATTATACACACTGATGCTCTAACTCATGCCCACGGCCAAGTCGATCGGAAATGAACAAGCACTACGCCGTCTGGCCTGTAGGGGGCAGTGCGGGGTCACAGTCCACAGCAGCACCATCCCCATGGAGCCGAGAAGAGAGTGGAGATGCTCCCTGGTTCATTTGCAGAATGTGTATTTTTTTCTAAAGTGCGACAGAGACATGAAGCTGCAGTGTTCAGCCCCTTGCCTTCTGTGTTGTTGTTCTCACTGAGACACATGGATGCGAGCCGAGGTGGAAAAATATTATGGCATCATTTGTTTTTACAAACAAATCTTCACAGTAAAAAGGAAAGATAAATTGCAGCAGTTGCTCTCGTTCGTTGTGCCATGGTGGTATTATCAAATATGAATTACCAAAACCCACCCTTACGATCGATGGGAGATCAAAGTGTGACTAATGGGATGGCGTCTGCACAGAATCTAAAGCAGTGGGGCCTATGGTCGTCCTCCTTAATCTAGTCCCTGTGTTAGGAAACACAACCTGATACCCACGGACAGACACCAACAACCGCACACCAACAACCACACACCAACGGCGATGGTAAAATACCCCAGCTAACATATTGGCACAGGGTGGTGTGATGCTCCGTCAAGATCAATAGAGATAAGCACGCACACAGGCCGCGCCTGCAGCAAACACCCAGACACACACACGCACGCATGAGCTAGCGGGATTGCGCGCGCCCCGCCTATATTTCATCCAGCGCGCTTTGCAGGAAGAGGAACTCCCTATCTCGGCTCCCAGTCGGCCGCCCGGCGCGGGTAATTACTCAACCCTGTGAGAATGTGCATATCCCACCCCCAACACCCACAACCACCTCCCCTCTTCCTCTATGAAGGCTCCTGGCTCGCTGGCTCCTTGCTTATCAGACCCCGCAGACTCCAATGCTGCCTGACCACCACCACCACCGCCGCCGCCCCTCTCCTCTCCCAGCTCCCCCCCTCCGCCAGCGGGGGCCTTGGGGAGGGAGGGCTGGAGGATCGATAAAGGCATTCAGTGGGTTTTCCTTGTCGGCATCACAGCAGCCTTGAACCCTTGGTAGCAATTAAGTTTGGAATTTTTGTTGCCGTGGCGCGGTATGAAGATGATGAAGATATGAACCCGCGTTAGGTCGGCCGCAGGGCGCCTCTTTGTTGGGCATCGGGCAGCGGCGGGGCCTCTGGAGAGGGAACCAATACGATCAGAACACCGTATTGATCCGTGGAGTTGGGCTTCAGGTCTGATGTGCGGTATACACTCCAGCGTAATGCCGCTGTGTCTAGACATAAATCTTGTCGTCTTTTATGTCTGGTCTTTTTATGTGTGTGGGAGGAATGGTTTCACTCGGTAATACCCTAATGAAAGCCTCTCTCTGCCCTCGCCAGCGCCGGGCCCTGTCTTGGTTCAAAGCTAACACTGCGTGAAATAAGCATTTCATCTTTGTTTTTTAAGGCAATTTGAAATTTGCTGTGAAGTAATGTTTTATTTTTCAAGGCCCAATCACTCCGCGACAACTCAGTCTGAAGATATAAGAAGCATGCCAAGCCAGAAAATATTTCCATTCAGTGTGTGTGTTTGTGTATGTGTGCTTGCGTTTGTGTGTGTATGCTTGTAAGAGTTTTGCATGCCAGGGTTTGAATGCCAACGCCCCCACCCCCCCCCCCACAAAGACACCCACACACAGACATACACACTGGTTTGTGTACATTGACAGTGTGTCAACAATATTATAATGTAATCTGAAGGGAACACATCACTGCAAACATGAAGCTCACACACACCACAAGTGTGTTTCCACTTACTGTAGCTTCCATGGAGCTGGTATATGTTCATCTGCAGTGTCTTCCCCCGCTGCCGGCTTCACTCAGGATTTGCCATACATGATCGGTTGGACGCTGTTATACATGTTAAGGTGTATCGTGTTCTAGTCCAGAAATGATGTCAGCTTCTGACTAAACATCTGCCTGTCTGGGATACATCATTTTGTGTTCAGTTTGGAAGATTCAACCTACTTGAATCTCTGTGTCACCCAGTCACCTCTGATTTGAGAAGGTTAGAGAAACCAGGAAAGTCTTGGAAAATAAGAGAGAGGGAGAGAGGGGAGAGAGAGGTAGTCATGGCGACAACCATGCTTACACACCAATCTCCCACTCGACGACCTACTCTCAAGGCACTGTGGATTGCGCGCATGTACATACACACTAGGTGGTTGCATTCCTCCCTGGGCTGGATTCTGTGTGTGTGTGTGTGTGTGTGTGTGTGTGTGTGTGTGTGTGTGTGTGTGTGTGTGTGTGTCTGTGTGTGTGTGTGTGTGTGTGTGTGTGTGTGTGTGTGTGTGTGTGTGTGTGTTGTGTGTGTGGGCATTATCTTTGCAACAGGGGAGCTTATTAAATGTACCAACACTCAGGCAGGGTAGAGGACGGGGGGGGGGGGGGGGGGCAGGGTACATGGAGAGGTGGTGCTGCAGTATTGCTGAGCTTGCAAGGGAACATTTTGACAGCGCAGCGAAAAATGACCTTGGAATTGGGGAACTTTGGAAGAGAATTATGCAAAACTGTCAGGTAGGCCGCGGGAGCTCCCGAGCAACCTATAGAATGCAATAAATCCTCTTCACAGTCGTTATGTTTCAGTACCTTTTCTCTCAATGAAATCATCATTACCGCATTACTCACAAACTCGTATATCTGGATAAAAGCAGTCATGTTTTCCAATAAAGTACCTTGCTCTGACTGTGTGTGTGTGTGTGTGTGTGTGTGTGTGTGTGTGTGTGTGTGTGTGTGTGTGTGTGTGTGTGTGTGTGTGTGTGTGTGTGTGTGTGTGTGTGTGTGTGTGTGTGTAAGTGAGTGCTTCTGTGTCTGACTGTCTAGTTTGTGTGTATGTGTGTGTGTGTGTGTGCCTGAGTGTGTGCGTCATGCGTTTTGCAGAAGAAAGACATTGTGTGGAAGCTTGTAATTACGGAGCTGACTCAAACTGCTGGCCTGGGGATGTGACACCTGGTTCATCAGCCACCATAGAAAGTGTCATTGTTTCCACACAGGAGATCATCCCTGTGTCTGTGTGAACGTGTGTTTATACATGTGTTAACAGCTTGTATCCTTTTATACGCGTGTTTGTTTACGTATGGGCCCGCATAAACGGTGTGAGTCTCACCCACCCTCGTCACTGTTCTTCATCCGTCGTCGCGACATCCCCCCGACTTCACCCTGCAGCGCCAACGACCCCCTTTTTGGTGTGTTTGTTGTTCACTTTTTTCAGGCAGTTTGTTAGCCTAGCGCACCAGTTAGCTGCCAATTAGCCCCGAAGGCCCTCCTGTGTAGTCTGGCTTTCTGTTTACAACCCCGACGACGGCGACGGAAGCGCGCGCTCCCCTCCTGAGAGCGGAGGAGTCACTCAGATGTAGGAGATGGAAGTGGAGCAGACGCGACCCGTTTAAAGATCAAGAATCCTCCACAGCCCCCCCAGCCCCACGTTCAGAACGAATCCCGTCAGTCTCAAGGGGTCTGAGGAAGGAGGGGGCGGCGAGTAGGTGAGGGAGGAGGCAGGGTCGGTGGTTCCTCAGAAGAATCGGCAGCAATTTGTCATGAATCCAGATTGAGACGTTGAGTTGCAATGCCTGCTGAGATCAAGTCTTTTGCTCTCTTTTGTCGTATTTATTTATTGAAGTGTTTCTGTTCTCTGGTCTAGGGGCCTCGGTGGGGGGTAGTAGATGCTCTGTAGAGATGCACTGCAAACGGCGCTCCATATTAGGAGAATAAAATGGAATTAATTAAAGTTAATTACATAGATAACATTTTGTGGTCTGATCATTAAACAAGATCCCGTCTAAAATATCGAAATTGGCAGTTTATACCATGAGGTTGAACAGTCAGGCGTTGTGTTAACATTTCGCCTGCAGTCGCTTGGCAGATAAAATAAATTGCGTAAAAACGTCAAAAAATGACCGTACATTTTCCAAGTCAATCTCCTGTCTCATAAATTCCACCCTTTAGCAGCAGCGGTGATAATTCAGACTCAGAGCACCAGGGCAGCTAGCCGAGCTACTACGGCCAGGTCTGCAGGGAGGGACACTAGCTGCTTAATTAAACCAGGATTGGTAAACCGCTGCTGGTGTCAGTGAGCAAAATGCTAGCTCACGCGTAAAGGTCAGCGTTTAATTCAGCGTGCTCGGACAGTGTGATCCTTAAGCACACCTCCCAAACCCATCAACCCCCCACCCCCCCCCCCCCCCCCCCAGTGACACCCACCCCTTCTACAGCACACGAGCGCATAGAGAAATCCAATGTCCTGCTCATTAGTGTTTAACCCTGTGGAGCAAACTTCAAACCACCCCCATGCCTTCTGTCCAATCTGTCGTGTGTTCTCTGTGTATGTGTGTTTGTGCACGTGCACATGCACGCCCTCGTCAATATCACCCACGAGGCTTCCCCAAGCCACCCACTGAGCAGAGGATTAAACATTCATGATCATGTTTATTAATGGCTAGGAGGCATCTGGGGTCCCTGAGCTGTCACATCCATGTACCGGTACCCACACACACACACACACACACGCACAGGCACGCGCACACACACACACACACACACACACACACACACACACACACACACACACACACACACACACACACACACACACACACACACACACACACACACACACACACACACACAGATGCACAGACAAAACACCCTCCAAAAGTAATGTTTCCTTCCACACACCAATTGGAGAGGAATACATCATGGTTTAACAAGCCGGCCTGCTTAGTTGCTGTTCTGCTTGCACACAAAGACGCACATAGAAACACACACACACCAACACACACACACACACACACACACACACACACACACACACACACACACACACACACACACACACACACACACACACACACACACAGATCGGTGGATGAGTCTTTCTTTGCAGCAGGCTATGCGACAATGGCAGTGGTGGGCATGGCGACGGTGGGGCTGTATCTGGGGAAGATTTAGCCCCTCCTTTAGTTAGTTATGGATCCACTCATCTGTTCAGTGGAGGAGGAACAGACTTCCTGGCTGTAATCTCCCGCCCCGCCCCCATCACTCCTACGGTTCAGGGGGTCTGAGATCTGAGCGGCTAATTGTTTATGGTGGGGGGGATGAACGTCTGCGGTGGAAGTGTCACACGGGGAGCACGTCCGCTGCACACGTGTCCCTGCCATAAAGCAAAAGGAAATGCCGCTCTTTCATTCAGCACTGGAGGAGAGGGCTATGCTCAGAAGACACAAAGCCTTCTCTCTCTCCCTCGCTCTCGCTCTCTCTCTCTCTCTCTCTCTCTCTCTCTCTTTCTCTCTCTCTCTCGTTCGCTCGCTCTCTGTCTCTCGTTGCATGGCGGGAAAATTATGCTTGTAAAGGAGACCGCCACCCACGAATTGGATAATAAATGAGCCAGGGCCCTGCCCTGTGCTGACAATGCAGTATCTCTCTCTCTCTCTCTCTCTCTCTCTCTCTCTCTCTCTCTCTCTCTCTCTCTCTCTCTCTCTCTGTTTATCTTTCCCTGTTACTATCTCTCTCTCTCTCTCCCTCTGTCTCTCGCTCTCTCTTTGTCTGTTTTTCTTTCCATTTGACTCTCTCTGACTCTTTGTCTCTTTATCTCTCTCTGTCTCTAGGTCTCTCTCTCTTCACTGTGTCTCCCTGCTTTTCTCCCAGCTGTGAGACCAGCCCTTCTACCTTTAGTTTTCCCCTTCCGTCTGAACAGAGCGTAGTGTTTCCAGACGTCCTCTGGTGAGCCGTCTGGGTAACGGAGCCTGTGGGTCGATAGAGCAGGGGGTACTAGCTGCTGCGGGGGTGGGGAGCTGCTGGATATAGGTTTTATTTCAGGGGGGGGCGGCGCTATTTTGCACATAGAGACACATGTACACACATCAACACACACACACACACACACACACACACACACACACACACACACACACACACACACACACACACACACACACACACACGTACATGTTGACCTCATGCTGTCTCTAATGAGACACCTTGTCTGGGGAGGGGGAGGGGGAGGGGGAGGGGGGAGGTGAGTGCAGGGAAATGAGAAGCATGAACTGAGCGGATGTTCACACACACACACACACACACACACACACACACACACACACACACACACACACACACACACACACACACACACACACACACACACACACACACACACACACACACACATCCATGTCCACTCCAACCCCAACACACCTCACCTATAGCACCGGGGGAGGGGGGGGGGGGGGGGTGAAAGGCTATCCTGGGCCAGACAACATGAGACTGTGGCTGTTTGTCAGATGGATTATGCTGGTGGTGGTGGTGCTGGGGAAGGGGGGTAGGTGGTCCTCTGGGGGAAGTTGGAGGGGAGGTGGTGGGGTTTGTGAGAAAAGAGAAACAGCTGGATGAATTTGTTCCTCAGAGACTGAAAACAGTCTGCCTCGGCTCCACTCATTCTATATCTTTCATTCACACACACACACACACACACATGCGCAAACGTGCGCACACACATGCAGACGCACGCATGCGCGCACATGGACACACACACACACACACGTGTGCACATACGCACACACACAGACACACACACACACACGCAAACCTGCGCACAGACAGCCACACACACACATGCATGCGCATATGAACCGTGCGCCCACTGCAGTAAAACCCCCCGATGCACTCACACACACACATAGAGTTTATAACTGCTGCCAAGAAAGGTGGGACAGATTATCCCACACACAGTCAGAGTAAGGTACCTACTGTGCCCTTCTCAAGGAGACTTTTAGACTTCACACAATCACTGTGTTATCAGCTAACACACACACACATGCTTCCATTTTGCACACACTTTTAAATAGACACAAACTCACACACACACACACTCACCTTCCACTGGGAGAGCTAATCCGATTCCATAGCCTAAATGAATGCGTCTAACATGTGACCAGCTATTTAGCGATTATTAGCTAAATAGGCTAACTGCGAATCACACACATGGGCTTTGGGACAAAGCTTTTGATTCTTGTCGAGTATGTTGACATGGAATTACAAAAATGAGCTTTGGAGTGTTGGTCTTACTACTCACCCCCGAACAGATTCAAATATTTTTTATATTAGTCTTCCTCCAGAGCTATTCTAGAACATTTCCTAAAACATCTAGGTGTGATTATATTCTCTGTCACTGTTCTTCCCTTCCCCTTAACAGTTGCCTTATAAAGTTTAGAGATAAACTTAAACGGAATTACTAGATAGCTCATTCACATTTTATAGGCACATTGTTTGCATGACTGTTTGCATTTGCATGACCTGAATACATACACTTACAAACGCACACACACACGGCCACGGACACACACACACACACACACACACACACACACACACACACACACACACACACACACACACACACACGCACTCATACACGCACATCATCATTATTAATCTGTATCCAGCTCAGTAGTGGAACACTTAAAGTGAAACTTGAAGTGTTCCCCTGCTCTCTCCTCACAAAACCCTACACACATCACAAACTTCCACACATTCTCAGGCTCCTTGCAAACAAATCAGTTGGTGTGTGTGTATGCGTGTGTGTGTGTGTGTGTGTGTGTGTGTGTGTGTGTGTGTGTGTGTGTGTGTGTGTGTGTGTGTGTGTGTGTGTGTGTGTGTGTGTGTGTGTGTGTGTGTGTGTGTGTGTATGTGTGTGTGTGTTTAGCTGTGCAAGGTAGGGTGGGGGTGTATCGTACTTCCCACCTTTAACAAGTCCTGGTTGGTCATTCATTAACGACTGTTTTTTACGGCCGAACTGGGCCAGGCTATGTCGGGACAGCGTTTTCTGTTACATGGCCACCAGTTAGCGAGGCTGATGTTGTTGTGGGAAACGGTCGCCAGAGAGGAGAGGGTGTGCTCCTCATTAGGGGAAGTGAAATGAAAAGACTTACAGTTCCTCAGCATTTAACAAGGTGGGTTTATCAGCAGCACTCGGCATCGGTGTGAAAGAACGCTTAGCCTTCAGAAAAACTAAAAGAAATACGTTTTACAGGCTGTTTAGAGCTCTTATTCAATGGGGGGACTATCTCACTGCTAATGGGAGACGTTAGAGAGGGCCATGTTTGTGTTCAAAAACAGTGCTGGGACTGACACAAGTTTCTGCTTGAAGCGTGGAAGCTTATGAAGATAGAGTTGCACAAAGTGTGTTACCGCTCACTTGCCTAGAATGACTCGAATTAATGACTTTATCGGTTTGTAACGACTGTTTTCAATTAAAATGTAAGTCAATAATTCAATCCCTCATTCTCTGATTCAAACGTGGCATTAAGACCAGGCTATTCATTAGTCCTTTCATAAGATATCCCGCTGCAGTACAAATCCCTGTCTGGCCTTAAGTGAATAACAGCATTTACCTTTATTGGAATCAGACTTAGTTTTAGGTAGTTCTTGTTAAGTTCTCCATGGCCGGTTGTTTGCTAGCAAAGTGGTCATGTGACCTGGTACGCCATGTGACATTAAGGGCTTTGAAGAGTCACGCTATTCCGTAGGTAAAAGAGGAGAAGAGGATTGTAATTTCTTCATCCTCAGCCTGACCCAAGCCCTCCTTTACGCCTTTCTCCATCCTTGTTTCATGAGCCAAAAACTTGGACAGCTTCCCGTTCTCTTTCGGGATATATTCAGCCACCTACAAACTCTCACCTTGGTCATTGTCAGACGTGACCCACATTCACTTGAATAGGTTGTAACGTGTGACGTCTCTGGCGCGCCTTAGAGCTGATATCACGCCTGGATCACCCAAACAGATTCACTGTTTGGGTGGACCCCACTGTCCTGTCCTCAGCCCAGTCCCTCGTCTTTTCACGCTGTCCTCTTGGACAGCCGTCACCTGGGATACCCTTGTGTCTGTGTCTGGTACTCCGGTGGCAGACAGATGACTGGTTCCTGGTTGCTGTTGTTACCTCTTTTTTTTTAGGAGGCAATTTTCTTGCCTGTCACAGCAGACATCCCCCTGTGTGCAGAGTCTCTCATGCGGGTTATCTTTCGCAGACAGGGCGTTTCGGGTGACAAGTTAAGTCAGGAAATTGGCTACAGTTGAGCTAGGTGATATTGAGAAAATCCATTACCGGAAAAGGGCTATATTGGACACCTCCTCGTCAGATATGGTTTTGTTGTTTGCAGCATCAACGGAACAAGTCGACTCGACAGAGGAAGCATGTTGTATTGATAGGATTACCGGCCCCTTAATGAATCACCCAGTTACATTTCTGGACTATACTAAAGCTTGTTCTTTTATATGTCATATCGATACGTCTGTCGCCCTGCATAGAGTTACGGTTCAACAGAGGGGTTGGGTTCTTTTTGCGGTACAACTGGGCTGCCACGGTTATACAATGGGGCTTGTTTGAGAACGCTCGGTCCTGTCTGGTGCTCCAACCTGTTTCTGCTGACGGTTTTGTTCTCCTTTGAACCAGGTGGCAGAGAGGGTTGGACCACCTGATGTGGAACACAATGCTCATGCCCGATCTTGGAATGTCATCTTTCCATTGAGTTTTCCCATCTACTGGAATGGATACGTGCCAATATATATATACAGGTTTTATTGTCGAGACCAAATATAATCTGTCCACAATGAATTGTGTTTAGGTAGATCAGTCTAGTAGACTACCTCACCTAAAAATGTACTCCAAATCCAGGGTTATATATTTTATGTTTAGAGCCCTGATAGACGGATATATCTAGCATCATTTCTTGGTTTCTGAACGAATGTAGACCTGGTGAATGGGTTGTTTGAGGTGAGTTGAGGCCACTCTAGGCACAGCCATGCGTCTCTCCGTGCTCTGTACTTTGGGGAGTGTGCTAAGTGAAACCTGTTGGTGGCTCTGCGTCACCAGGGTGGTGTGTGAAAGCCTTTGCAGAGCCTTGTAAGTACAGTAATAACACCTTACAAGGCTCTTTCTCTGCTCGTTCACATGGATGTTCAGTGTTTTTTGTCCCCCGTGGAGAACAACACAGTTCCCCTTTATTCCATCCATATTGTCGCTCTCTCCCTCTCTCTCACTCGCTTTCTCCCTCAAGCAAGCCCCATGTGGTCTTATTTTGATCTCTCTCTCTCTCTCTCTCTCTCTCTCTCTCTCTCTCTCTCTCTCTCTCTCTCTCTCTCTCTCTCACACACACACACTATTCCTCTCCCTCTCCCTCTCTCTCTCTCTCTCTCTCTCTCTCTCTCTCTCTCTCTCTCTCTCTCTCTCTCTCTCTATTTTCCTCTCGGCTCTCACTCTTTTCCTCTCTCTCTCTCATTCTCTTTCCCGATCTCTCTCTCACTTTTTTTTCTCTTCCTCTGTCTCTCGCAAAACCCATAGTGTCTCATCTGATCAATCTCTGTCTTGGCCTCCTCTCTCTCTCTCTCTCTCTCTCTCTCTCTCTCTCTCTCTCTCTCTCACTCTCTCTCTCTCGCTCTCTCTCTCTATCTCTCTCTCTCTCTCTCTCTCTCTCTCTCTCTCTCTCTCTCTCTCTCTCTCTCTCTCACACACACACTATTCCTCTCCCTCTCCCTCTCTCTCTCTCTCTCTCTCTCTCTCTCTCTCTCTCTCTCTCTCTCTCTCTCTCTCTCTCTCTATTTTCCTCTCGGCTCTCACTCTTTTCCTCTCTCTCTCTCATTCTCTTTCCCGATCTCTCTCTCACTTTTTTTTCTCTTCCTCTGTCTCTCGCAAAACCCATAGTGTCTCATCCTGATCAATCTCTGTCTTGGCCTCCTCTCTCTCTCTCTCTCTCTCTCTCTCTCTCTCTCTCTCTCTCTCTCTCTCTCCCGCCCTCCAACACACATCCACACCTCCTCTCTCTCGCCCTCCCGGCTGTAATGGTGCGTAGAGCTGCAGACAGGCCGTGGGTCGCTGAGAGATGGGGCCCGGCGTGGACGAGGCTGATCCATCATCACGCGTAGTTTCCCACGTCGTCGCGGCGATGAGACCTCGCGGGGAGGAAGCTAATGCGTTAGCCCGAGCGTAAAGGCGTTATCTCCGGCCTGCGGTGGAGCCCGGGGGTTTCCGTTAGAACCTCTGCGTTACACGACACGCAGCATTTCACTTGCTCAGGCGACATGGTTTAGGTCACCCATGCATGGCTCCTGTGCGTGTGGAAGCCATATATCTTATGTTTTGTTTTTGACATTTCATTTATATCGATTCTTTTATAGATTCCCCTTGGCTGTGGTGACAGGGTCAGGATATCGGACATCTTTGTATTGTTATTATTATAAGTATTACTGTGATTTTACATACAAATGTAATTCGTTTTCTCACTCAAATATTCTTATTTGCATTTACAAATAGCAGCATAAAGATGAACTGCCACAAACACACCTTCTGTTGGGTGTGTTGGGTCTCAACCCCCTGCTGTGAGGCGTAACAATGTCTCACGCTACACGCCATCCAGGTGGCTGCTACTCCCCATTGCTGACTCTTACTGGGCTCCTCCAGACAAGGAAGCGTTTGAGTATTTGTGTTGGAAGCCTGTTTATTGAACTGTTTGCAGATAATGATAAAAAGGAGATCTCTCCCTGAGTGTGGGTGGAGAAGGCTGGTTTGATTGCTCAATGTGTAACAGGTGTGCAGCCTCACCCAGACCCAGAGTCCAATCAGCCTGGCTCTGGGCCAGGTGAGGCTGCTTCAACCAGCCGTCCTCCACACACTCTACACACACGATTTCTCTGTGGTACGACTCAAGTACGATGGGCCACCAATCTATGTCTAGCGTGATAAAACATGAGACAGACCCACAGATATCAACCGTAAATATTTGTGTATATCTCCTCATGTACAATCGATGGTACACAGCATTGATCGGGCAGAGTGCGGATGTGAATGAGTGCTGGAGAGCTGTCCCTGGCCGTCGCTGAGTGGACCTCGTGACAGAGTTCAGAGGAGACGACCGCTGTGGCAAACAGGGCCCATGCCTCTTTGTCGTCATTGATTTGTCATTAGTGGGGCCCTCAGGATCCTGTACACGCCGATCACTGAAGATCAGTCACCGTCTTGTTCAATTAAAGAACGCCGCCTCCACAAACGTCATCCCCCGCCCCCCCCCGCCGGGGGTTCATAGAGGGAGATGGTGGGCTAGCTAGTGGGCAGAGAGAGAGAGAGGGGAGAGGAGAGAGAGAGAGAGAGGAGAGGCGAGGGGGAGAGAGAGAGAGAGAGAGAGAGGAGGAGGAGATGGAGCGGGGAGAGAGAGGAGCGACGGAGAGAGCGAGATGAGAGGGAGGAGAGGGAGAGAGAGTGGGGGGGGGGGGGGGGGGGGAAGGGGGAGAAGAGGGGGAAGGGGGAGAGAGGAGAGAGAGAGAGATGAGAGTAGAGAAAGAAGGAGAACGAGGACGAGCACCGATGTGATGTGAGAGAGAGGAGAGAGAGAGAGAGAGAGAGACGACAGAGGGCTCTTTGTGGCTGTCTGCAGGCGAACATGCTTCTGTGTCTGCACCTCTCTTTTGGAAACAAGTGCTCAGTTGTCCTGGGTGTGGTAGGGTCTGATTATAGTCCTGCCACCCCCCCCCTGCCCCTCCCGGCCCCCACCCTCCTCCTATCACACACACACACACACACACACACACACACACACACACACACACACACACACACACACACACACACACACACACACACACAAACACACCTTTAAACAACCCTGTCTTGGGATTAAAAATGAACCCACGTGAAAAGCAGGCAAAAAAAACAACCTGGCTATCTTCTCGGCAACCACAACACACCTACAGCCCCAGTCTGATCTGGGCTCACGGAGGAGAAGGGGGTTCTCTCACTGTGTTATACCAAGCCTGTCTTACTGCAGAAGACAGCCTGTCTCACTGTGTTAAACCAAGCCTGTCTTACTGTACAAGACTGCCTGTCTCACTGTATTAGATTAAGCATGTCTCATTGTCTCTCTTTGTTATACTAAGCCTGTCTTGCTATAGAAGACAGAGCCTGACTCACTCTGTTGTAGCAAGCCAGTCTTACTGTACAAGACAGCCCGTCTCACTGCATTAGACCTACCCTGTCTTACTGAAGAAGAGAGAGCCTGTCTCATTGTATTAAACCAAAACCTGTCTCACTGTGTTACACCAATATATATCCTATTGTAGTAGACAAACGCCTGTCTCACTGTATTACACCAATCCTGTCTTACTGTATTAGAGACAGGATTCTCTAATGCGGTAACAAGTCTGCATTAAGCCTGTATCACTCTACAAAAGCCTTTTTCACTCTGGGCCACAAAGCCTGTCTCACCTCAGCCTGTGACACAAAAGCCTTGCATGTGAGGGCTCCTTCTACCGTCCACTGGGAAGGCCGCCGCAACGCTGCCTAAGAAAGGAGCACACATGACAACTGAGCGCGGACGGATTTACGCATCGAACAGGCTAGCACCTAGCATCACCGGTAATGAGAGACTGGGATCGGATCGCAACTGTACAAAAGACAGCCTCTCCCCGAGAAGGGTGAGAAATCACTTAGCAGTCACTACCTACACCCCACCCACCCACCCACCCACCCACCCACCCACCCACCTCACACACACTCCCCTCAGCCCCCATCCTTCACCCTCCACCTCTCTCCATTTTAACACACGCTGGTATAATTACCATGACGACCTGGTTGTACTGGGGCTACTATGACTAGAACAAAGCAGCGAGGTGAGGCATAGGCTGGATGCGATAGAGAGACACAAAGGAAGAGAGAGAGAGACAGAGAGAGACAGAGAAAGAGAGAGAGAGAGAGAATAATGAATCCAAGTACCTCGCTGTGT
Source organism: Gadus chalcogrammus (assembly GCF_026213295.1). NCBI lineage: Eukaryota > Metazoa > Chordata > Actinopteri > Gadiformes > Gadidae > Gadus > Gadus chalcogrammus. The sequence goes on along the minus strand of NC_079416.1, from coordinate 9,564,028 downwards.
GTGTTGCCATGTGTGTACTATGTCATCTCATTAGGTGCGTATATGTGTGTCACCTGTCCATATAGTATTCCTGCATCAGCAGAAAGAGGAATGCTGGCTGAGCATGCCATTGGGTTAGATTATTTTTCCATTCATCATTCTGCTCCCCACCACTATTGCGATTAAACTGTCGACGCGTCCTTTTTCTTTGGAACCATACTATCGTTTTGTTTTTTTTATAGTGTCCGTTACCATGTTGTTTCCCAACATAGTATGCCACCTAAGGCATAGGTCTGCCATTAGGTTTGCTTAGGCACATCCTCACCGCAACACACACAGACACACACACACACACACACACACACACACACACACACACACACACACACACACACACACACACACACACACACACCCGCACACACGCACACACACACACACACACACACACACACACACACACACACACACACACACACACACACACACACACACACACACACACACACACACACACACACACACACACACACACACGCACACACACACACGCACCATAGAAGACCGCAGCAGATCAGGGTTATCCCGCTCTATTGTCACGGGCTGACAATGGGGGTTGATGGTTAGCAGGATGTCCGATGTCTGATCTAATTAACCCCCTAATGAGAGGCACAGTGGCCAGTGCTGCTGGGGGCTATCAGGTGAAAGGCACACCCACACACACCCTCCATTTGTCCATAATTATCCAGAATACTGTTCCACCATATTCAATTTGACAAGATAACACTGGCTGGTGGATCTGTGCCAAACTATTCTACAGTATTTCTTATTGCCAGACATAACTGGCTATGTTGCCAACGTACATCTGTTTTCTAATTTTTTTAACGAAACATGACAGACATAACACAAAGAAACAGCGCCATAAAGATGTGTTTCGACTACATGATGACAGCTCACATAAATATTGAACGGTACAGCTATAACGCAGCATAAACAAGTCGGAAAATACAAGGAAAATGAATCAGTAAATATAATACAGTGCACACATTCACACAGGCGACTTTATTACTGGATCAATAGTCCTGACTTAATACCATGCTCTCAGACTCTCTGATCTTTACAGTAATCCAGCACAGGTCCCCATGCTGTATCAAAGGCTTTTCTGCTTCCACTGATTTTCAATTTAAGCTTCCCCACGTGGACGGTTTCGGCCAGCTCCCTCACCGGCATGTTTGCAGAGCCTCAGTTTTCCAAAATTTCTATCCCTTTTTTGGCTGATACAGATTCCTGATACACTGGCCATTTGTCTCTCCCCTGGATTTGGCATAATGTCCACCGCGAATCCAAAAATGGCTCCTAGTGAGTCAGGCCCCCACAAATCATCAAATGCCTTGGAGATCAAGTCGAATAAAGAGGTCCAGAATTGGCTTTGGGGCAGAATTAACGAGCCGTTTGGATGCATTTTGCTTACTTGAACCTTTGAATAGTGCAGCCTATGTATGTCATTCAATTGTAGATTGGTACATTGTAAATTGTAGAATGACTTTATATCCTTCAGAGACAATAGAGTTCAACTCGTTTTGGTATGCGGTAGCCATATGGGCCTGTTCTAGTGGAGACTATGGGTCTTCTATCTCTTTTAACCTGCGTTCCACCTGTTTCTTACTACTTGCTACGCTGAGATAATGCTAACTCCAAGCAAAGCCTTGATGGCGAAGGTTTTGTTGTCAACTATTTCACCTTGTGTGTACTATGGAAGGACTAAATGACAACATGACCCTAAAGTATTAAAGTAGAGACACTGTACCCATGTTCAAACGCTATACTCGACACCCTAGTATAGCCAATCCTCTCTTACGTGCTAAGGAGCCATTACTCAAGGTGTAGCCTACTGCTAAAGGCTCTGCAGGGGGGGGGGTACAGGTCTACTGTGGAGCTAGCAGGGTGATACAGTATGTGGCTGCTGCTACTAATTCAATGTAGAGAGATAGCATCTTTGTTCAGGCCCGGTGACAACACCTGAAAAGAGGCTGATATGCAGATTAGACCGGGCTGGGAGACAAGATGCACGACGCACCAGAATGTAACACAACAAGAATTACAATGCAGGGAGGAGATTGATCAGTATGTTTATTCGATTGCCCATGTGAAGGTACAGGACAGGTTGACCTGGATTGAAAGATATGTGGTTCTCCAAATTAAGTTCAATTAAATTCAAACTGCTTTATTGGCATGTGAAATGTACAATTGCATTGCTAAAGCACATGAAGCATACAAAAAAAAGAAAAAAAAAATGAGATTAAAAAAGAAACGATGCAAAAACAAACTATAGAGTTAAGAAAAAAATTAAAAACGTATACGGACATTATTTAGGTTTCCCTGGAAAGTTAACTAAAGATAAAATAAAATAAAAACTATTTTATTATTTTAAAGGTAAAATAACGCCAGATTTGAGAAGAATCTACGCTCGGGACATTTAAACGGCTCCGTGATTCCTGAGTCTTTTGGAAGGAGGAGTTTAACCCCACATTGTCTGGGAAGAGCCCACAGGGTCTGGCGCCGCGTCCGGGGAACACCGCTCCGCTCTACTCCAAAATATTCGCGTAAACCTTACAGAAATACATACACGGGATTCAAAAGAAACTGGAAAACAACGAGTCAAACTTGGCGATTTCGACAGAAAATCGGGACGTTAACCGGTAGGTGCTCGCTCGGTATAACTTGTTTTAGTCAAATCAAAGAAGCGTCTCTACATGTGTGTGTGAGTGTGTGTGTGTGTGTGTGTGTGTGTGTGTGTGTGTGTGTGTGTGTGTGTGTGTGTGTGTGTGGATTCTGAATGTTGTCAGTGTGCGTATTGATTCAGAGTGTGTGTGAATTCTGAAACAGGTATTTTAACAACGTGTATTAAAAACGTTCGCTTTATATATTTTCCTGGAGAAGAAAAGTTAGTATTAATGAACAAATGAATTTCATTGTATTTCGATGTCCATTAAGTTGCAGCAGAGCGTGCACGTTAACGCAATTTTTTAAAAGTGAGAAGAAGGAACAAATTTGAATGAAATTGCATGGAAAATAACCTGGTCGGCTTTAATGAGCTTAGAATACCCATACAACTATGTGCACTCTGGCCTATTGTAAAACAAATAGCGAGGCATTTTAAGGGGGTCCCCCTCACACTCAAGAAAAGATAGACCGCGACGAGATGAACGCCTTTGTAGTCTTTATCATCTGACATTAAATATGACCGTGGTCATAAATCTCTCAGACTTTACTTGGTAAATAGATTTTTTTTCAATGTTTTGTGTGTAATGTGCCCTTCCTCCGTCTACGGACGTCCATCATAATATCACATAACTCCAACCACCCTTTGAGGATACTAATTCAAAGCGCGCCAGTGTTGAATTATTTAGTTTTCATTCTGGTACTGACACAATGGATCAATGCAAGTACACCTAGTGAAACTCATTAATAGTGTATAGATGTCCAACACGTTGTACGCGGCAGGGATAGGCAGGTTGTTATTGTACTCCTTTTTTAATACAGATTTATGAGTCTGGAGAAGTGCAGTAATGGACGTTCCAGTAAATGTTGGGGTGTGTTCTGCTGATGTTACTTAAGGGGTGATTTAACTCCTGGGCCTCCTTTTGCTGTGTGTTGGTGGGAGTGCTGTAGCTGTCTGCTAAGGTGGAGGGCCTCTCTTGCTACACAGAGACAACAAAAGGGCCCCAGGAACCCCCTGGGGTTAAGGGCCTGGCGAGAGCAAACAAGAGTCCGGGAAACGGGGAGGAAGGACCATGGCATGCCTTTTGGCTTCCATTGCCCCGTTCCCTGGTAACCACCAGCCCCGCCCTGAAATACAATTTTGACGGTTCATCTTGCCCGACACCCCCTAATAAAATCACAAGCTAATGTTTGACCTGGCGAGTACCCGGCCAGCCTGGTCATTTATCAGTCTAAGGACTGTTTAGAGCCTGGGTATAATTCGTGATTACAGACAGAACTTTAGGAACAAGATTAACTTTTACAACTCTGTCAACACTGCAGTGTATAAAGCATACAATGGCAATAGCCATTATTAAAGATTCTGGAACAATGATCATTTTTGTTTTGCAAAGAAGGCAAGGAATAGTTGAAGAGGTCTGCACAAGTATGTGTGATGTTTATTTATATGAATAGAGGGGTATGTTTTGTTTGGCTTGTGTAATGACCGGCCCGTTTTGCCTCCAATATGTGAGCCCTGTTCTTTGAAAACAACTGCTTCTATCAGGGTCGGTTGGAGGGCATGCAGCAGCATACATGCCTTGGTCTCTGTGGTTCTGCCTCCTATTCTCCTTCAAAATGCACGACCACGAGGAACGTTCTGTTTTCAATTCTTTGTTTTCTGACTCGGCTGAGATGAGGGCTTGGGGGGGAAAGACTGAGCCGACTAGACTGCCCAGAGTTGTCAGTAAGCAGACAGCGTACGTTTACCTTCTCGTGTGGATGTTGGCTTTTGGCTGTCTATTTAAGTTTGTTTACCAGTGGCACAATACGTTCGGTGTTGACTCTGATAATGCTCCTCTCAGGGAAATTGTTAATTACAGTTCTGCAAATCATCACACCTCTAATTCTGCGCGAGGGTCTTTCGTAACTTTAATCAGTTGGCAAGAGATAACAGTTTATTATTTGGTTCATGTTGCTTAACATCATTCATGGCCATCAGAGACATTTGGATAAGCAAATACATTTAAGTTGAAGGGAAAGTTATGTTTCTCTGTATTGTGTGACTACAAGCCAAGTACAGCCAGGGGCCTCGAATTGTTCTGCTCCCCGGCCCCGTGTGAAAACAGTGCGGTAATATCTGTCATCGTTAATTCTGAAGTGCAAGCGCACTAGCGGAGAAACGCCAATGTTTCACGTCTTCTCTCCGGCACATTATTCTCCATATAAGGTGGCGCATGCGTGGGATCAGCCAAGGATAACATCTGGGCTCATTGTCACATTCCGTAAGTAGGGAACAAGGCTTTTATAATGTCTCTGGGTGGAGAGGTTCTGCAGAGGGGGGGGGGGGTCCACATCGCTGACTAGGCACTGCACTGTTGTCCCACCAGCCTCCGCTAGCCGTAGTCTGCAGAGCTGTCTCGATTGGGCTGTCGATTTCTTACAGTATTGTTCTTTGTTTTGTCTATGATGCAGTTTCTATTATTTTCAAGTATTAGTTCCTCAGGTTCTTTCACCATGCTCAAGTTTTCCTGCTAGCCTACCGTCTATCTAGCCAGGCCGACGGCTGTTTGTGTGTTTCTATTTTGTTACAGCTGTGGCTGGGATTGTATTTTTGGTTGTTTGGAGTGTGCTTATGGCACTATGGGCGGCGATGTCTGGAGTAGCGTCTATAAAAAGAAGGTGAAGGCATAGCCGGGCTGCTGACAGCCTCCTGGCCGCCTCTACTTCTCACTGGCAACCACAGTGTGTGTGTCAGTGTGTGTGTGTGTGTGTGTCAGTGTGTGTGTCTGTGTGTGTGTGTCAGTGAATTCTGAGATATACCGTTATCCAGCATGCCCTCCTGGCACACGTTTTGGTGAGGCCACTTCTGCTCCTGTACTTTTGTCTCTTTATAGCGGCTCCTGGGCCAGAAACAAAGATATATTGAACCCCAGAAAAAGCCGCCAAAGGAGTCCATACTGCATAATTCATCGGTGGTGAATTTAGAAGAACATCCACTTTTATTTGTTCAGTGAGCGGCACTAATCTGAACCACACAAGACAGCTGATGTGCTTTGGTGCACAAAAACAGAAAACCCCGCTCCTGCCCGAAGGCGTAGCCTGGACCCTGTTTGTGACGGAGCTGATATGCTCACGCACGTTCAGCCTGTAGTCACCCCTTTTAAACAGACACAAACCCGGGCGGGCTGTGCATGGAGATTAATGCTCTGGTCCTAATTAAATTGTGTTTCCTTTGAGGGGGGGTGGTCACGTATCGCCGAACGCCCTGTGTGGTTTGGTGCAGAAAACAAAGATTAAATGGCAGAGGTGAGCTTAACCGACGGGCTCACCGGCCAGCAGCAGCCCTACCAAGCGAGAGATTGCAGAGAGAGCAGGTGAACAGGGGGAGGAAGGGAGGCGTTGGAGTGCTGCCAGGCTGCTGGGTTTCATGGGTTGGGCTCCTGTTAACCCCCCGCGAAGCGACCGGTCGGCACATAGACCCCGGAGGTCTTCCATGCACCAGGCACATGTGTGTAGGCTAACAGACGTGCGCTAACCTAACCGGCAATGAGCATTACCATCATCAGGCCGTATAAATCACACGGTTACTAGGAGACGGGACATTACCGGTACCCATGGTAACAATTTCGCTGGATGCAATAATCGTGAATGGCTGACAATGTATAATAATTCAGTCTGGTAAAGGTGCCGCCTCAGTAGAATTCACATGATTGATGAGTTGTTGGATGGACACCCCACAGTACGTTAATTCAGATGTATGAACAATGGAATGGAATAGAATATAATTATTCTCCCTGCGCCTCCGTTGATCAACATGACGCCTGGCATTTTGACAAGCAAGAAGCATTATTATTATTATTTTGTAGCCTAGGGATGCGTGTCTGTGTGTCTGTCTGATCCTTTATGCTCAAAGCAAATTCTCCTTGGTACATTATCTCCTCTTTGCTTATCCCTGATGAGCCTTTGATTATGAGCAAGAGCCGGACGGAGTCAAGTTGCGTCTCGCTTGACATGCTGCATGCTATTCACATGGGTATGCACTTAAAAAACCCAAAAAACACAAGTCACTATGCATCTGTGTAATTCCTTTTTAAAGTAAAAATGTTCAGCACATGTAGTGCCGTGACACAAGACGACCAAACGTCTGCATTGATGTGAAAGACAATCAAATCAATGTTCTCTCTCGGCTCGGAGCGCACACTTACAAGTCAAGCAAAACAACAATAGTAATTGTGATTGATCTCCGCTACTTCCACGAGTCCAGTAGCCATAAGGTCCCACTTACAACCGAGCGCCTATTGGTAAGGCAAACACAGCTGGTGCTGCAGGCGGACGCCTCGTACCCTGGGCTCTCCTGGTGCCTCCATGTGTCCTGCATTGTTCCCATTGATGGATGGAGGATGTGCTAGGTACACATTTACTGCACATGCAGCCCACCTGCTCACTGGTGTAGGGCGGGGCCAGAATGGACTCCCGCCTTTGTATCTTTGTGAGATGGGTTTGTTAAACAATGCTGGGGATCACGTTCAAAAGAGGGCTAATGCAAGGACGGTCTTAACCGCACAGACCTGTTTTCCCCAGCTATCCTGGTATTCATACATTTGAATCCCGAAAAGGCTGCTTTATTGATAGCAGCTCTTGGGTTTAGCCTTGGAGACGTCGTCTGGTGAGTTCTTCTCTGGATGTAGTAAGTCCTTGTGGGACTTGCTGCTACACGCAAAAGGCTTTAGTGGTTTGTTTGTTTTGTTTGGGCAGAAGTTACATGAGGTTTATCAGTGGTACGTTAAGGTGCATTTGCTGGCTCATTACTCGGCCCTCTCACTCCCGCCCCATTTGAGAGCCGGCGATGTTTGATCTCCAGGCAAGATAAGCCCTTTCCTCCACCACCACTCCGACCCCCAGTCTTGTCATGTTGATTCAGTCGCTTGGCACCCGGCCCGGGTAAACAAAGTCCGCCTCCAGATTGCTTGGGGTCACCGGCCGTTCTGGCACCCTCACACTGCACACGCTCAATCAAAGCTCTTTGAGGTTTGCTCTTTCGTTTATTATTGAAAAGAAGCTCTTCCTAAACGGGGCCGATGTGTCCAAATCACTCCCTTCCCGGAGTCATATCATCTCTCTTGGCGTGGATGCTTGGCTGGCCAGCAGGGGAACGGGGAAACCCCAGTGAAAGACCTCGGAACATGAAGCGCATCACTTCAGGAGAAGCAAACCGCTGCGGACACGTCGAGCTGTGTGGCGCCGTCGAGTCAAACCCCAAACCTCTTTTGGTGGTGGCAGTCTGGCCTGGCTATTTTCTTTTTTTTACATCCCACTCTGCTTTACATATAATGGAAATACTGGTTGGAGTCGGGTTACGAAGTCTGTTGGGCATCACTATGCATCTCTTCTTCAGTCAGCTCGTAGAGAGAGCCAAGTGGGTCGCTGGCCAGGCCACAGTTGGATAATGTGTGTGGGCTTTTGTATTTTACAATCCCCTCCGTATCGTCTTCGCTTTCTACGTCTCTCTATGCCTCGTATTGTGTTTCCGTGTCGCCCAGAAAGTCCCAGTTCCACCACTTAACACACACACACACACACACACACACACACACACACACACACACACACACACACACACACACACACACACACACACACACACACACACACACACACACACACACACACACACACACTCCTCTCCACCCTCTCCTCTCCAATCTACCCATGCCAAGACAGACATCATATCAGGGTAGTGGAGCCCACCGCTAGGGGTTCACACTTTCTTCCCGGCACAGGAGGAGAGCTGCTCGAGCTCTAGTGCTCAACCAGATCTCCATGCCACCCAGGCCGGCTTCAAAACCCTCAAACGGCCTGGATTTCCTTGGTTCGGAGTGTACTCCTGCAATGGGAAAATCCTTTCATAACCTCTCTCCTCCTCAGGCAGGATCTTGTTGTAGTTGGGTGGCTGTGTTGAGGCCTATGATTTGTGTCAATTGGAAGTGTTTACTGTGTCCAAAGATTGCTTTAAGACTTTTGTGGTCTATCTTGACTTGGTCCATAGTTTTAACCACCCATTTGGTTTCTGTGCGATATAACTAAAGCCCCTATTGAAGTGCCCATGGCTTTGTCCCTCCTCGACTGCACAAGCAGGACGACGGAGATGCCATTAGTGCAAAGTTGAGTGTGTAGATTTCAACGCTATCCAAGAGATTATGCAAAGCACCGGTTTCTGCTCACTCAACTTGTAGCAACCTGGGAAAGTCCTGCAATATTGATGCTTATCGGTCAGCAGGTGACGGCTGAACAAATGTCCCCGTTGCTTATCCCATAAGGCTGAATGTTTTAAAGTTTGAGTAGTCTGGCCAGGGTGAGCTCACCAGTGTGTCGGGAGAGTTTTATTTTTGGTAAAGGTTATTCCTCACAAAGGCTCAGTCAGAGGTTGATGAACTTTGGTGTGTGTGTGTGTGTGTGTGTGTGTGTGTGTGTGTGTGTGTGTGTGTGTGTGTGTGTGTGTGTGTGTGTGTGTGTGTGTGTGTGTGTGTGTGTGTGTGTGTGTGTGTGTGTGTGTGTGTGTGTGTGTGTGTGTGTGTGTGTGTGTGGCTGGCTAATAATAGCAGTTGACATTCAGCCATCTTCGGAGAACCCGACTCCCTGCGCTCCCCCTTCTCCCTCCGTGTCCACGTTGGAACGGCGCTGGAAGCAAAACAACAGGACGGCGTGTTTTATAGACTCCCGTTGCTCGCCCCTCTACTCCATTTGAGCAGGAATTCCGGAAACCTCCTGAACCGTCCCATTGGAAGTGACTAGGCTTACATGATGTATAGACCCCCCCCCCCCCCCCCCCAAAACCACCACTACCCCCAACCCTCACTGCAGCCTAGCCCCGACACTCAATACCCGTAGGATTAGTAGCTTTGGCACTTCTGTCACCTTCCCCTCCCAACTTTAGTGGTTTTGCAACAGGAGCTCTATTGGCTGGTCTGCAGGGGAGGGGGTGGAAGGCTGTGTCTGATATGTTGGGGTTTAGGCTGGCTCTCCGTGGGGGGGAGGGAAAAGGAAGCCGTGACTCACTATAAGGGGGAAACAACACACTCATCCAATTTGTAGTTGAACAACTGGTGTTTGTGTGAGCGCGTGTGTACGTGTGTGGATAGCCTGCGTGATCGCGTCACCGCTGGGGAACGTAGGGATGGGGGGGGGGGAGGGCTCTGTCGGACACATGTTGCGTGGCATCAGGCTAACTTCTGCCTGCATTCCATCTCGGCCCGATAATGGGCTCTGTGTGTCTAAGGGTAGTGCGGTCCCATGACCCTCAGCCTCTGTGTTGATGGAATAGCCCTGTGGGGAAGCGGCTGTCGCTTTGCAGAGGTCTGAACTCTCATTCTCCCTTCTTTTCCACTTGAATCGCCTGATCGAACAGTAGGAATCCAAACCGGCTGGTCTACTGAGGAGAGACAATAAAACATATCTCCTGTTTTACACATGTAGGTTTAAAGTAGTCTGAATGAATGATATATTCTCATTATATCCGGTACAATGTCATTTTACATGGATAAAAGATATATGTACGGCGGGAACACACTGGGGGAACTATTCAGTAAAAACAAGGAACACGCCACAAAATAAGATCTTGGCCGTTTCGAAGCTGTGATATTGTGTTGCACTTTCTGTCTGAGAGTTTCCGCCCAAGCAATCCTAATATTTCCTTCCAGTCCTCCTGAACTCGGCGCGGCACTCCTCCCGGTAATGGAGGGGTGCGTGTGCGTCGGCAGCAGTGAGCCCTGCGGTCAGCTCGCGTGGACCAGACGGCCTCCCTGGAAACGTGTGGGCGTGTTCTTTATCATTATCGTGACATTTTACATCATGGAGGTTAGCGCTGCCATTACCACCGCGCCGCAGCTATTAATAACACGGTAAATGAGAGCCAAAAAGAGGGCCCGCTCCGCGCCTTGCTGCTGGAAAACCGGGCGTACACTCAGCCATGTGATATCATCAGACGTCTTGGTCATTAAGTACTCCTTTCTCTCCCCGGCTCCTCACACGGCTTCCTCGCTTTTCATGAGTCATGCAGTCCTCCCTCTTTGAAGAAAGAAAAACCCTGTATTTTTCTTTGGGCTGGTGCGGCTCATTTGGCTATTGCCAATCTCTAATTGGATATGGACTGATCTCCCCCCCCCCCAGACACTTTTATGAGCGAAACAGGCGTTGTTGTGTAGTCTCGCTTGTAGCCCAGGGGCTTAAATAGCTTGGATCCATTCCTTTCTAAGCCCACCGCGGATCAGAAGCTAAAGGGTCGTGAACAAACACCCCCTCTTGTCCTCTCATAATGGAGCCGCTTGACCCTCGGTGACCTCTGCTGGTTAGAGCATCTGCCTGTCGATTTCATCCGGCCCGCCCTATGGGAACCAGCAGGATGTTCCGGAGATGTAATTTGATTGGTTGATTTGGTGCAGTACTTTTTTCCTTGATGAGTGGTTTTGTTGCTGGGTGAATGTAATCGTATTCAACCTCAAGGCTCTAAGATTCGCCATGTGCATGCTTCACTAATTTGTTGCTGAGGTTTATGCATGCGAAGGCAGGCCACTTATGCATGCAGAGAGGAGGCGGATCAACCCAATGAGCCTGATGCTTATTGGCGTTTTTCCGAGCTGTATGTGTCGATAATGACTGCGGCGGAGGGTGGAATTGAATCATTTTGCTGAAGGGGGGCTACTGTTATGCAACATGATCTGCTATCACTGTACCCGCATCTTTGGCCAGGCCCGGGCTAGCCTAGCCTCATTCTTTGCCATTATGTCCGATCGATGCCCAACTGGGCCAGTCACCAGGTGACCAGCTTTGAGAAACAACATTCCTGTTTGAACAAAGGATTGAATGATAAGGACCAGAATAGGGTCAAGCTTATTTATTTTCATAGGTTTATCGTAAGTCTGGTTGGGTTAGTGCACATGCCTCTCATTCTCTCGTGACATGAGAAAATAGTTTGAATTGACTACCCCCCCCCCCCCACACCCCGCCCCCCGCCCTATTTGCACAGTTTGATGCTTTGAGGAACCCCAGTTACACATTAAAGCCATCCCATTTAAAGCAGTAATCTTGCCCAGACTCCTTCAATAAACAAATTTTATGTATAATTCATGGCAAAACTTTAATAACCAAACTGCTCAAAGGACTGAAAACACACACACACAACCGCTTAGTTTCCCACCCGTATTCTTCTGACCTACTCTCGTAGAGAGGGAAAGAGGAAGAAAGAGAGGGAGATATGCAAACCAACAACAGGTGCTAAGCCCTCCCCCCGGGGATTTCATTGTCAAAACAGCCTCATCACTGCTCGGTCAGTAATAAAGCTCCTTTAAGCAAACACACTCTCCCGAGCCCCGGCACCCCATGAAACTAACAGTCGCTAAACAGTTTCATGTGCCCAGCTGCGCGCTGGTTTATGACCTGCTAGCATGGAGTGGGATGAAGGCCCCATCAAGGTGGGTGTAAATGTGGTCCGCATTTTGCATCATGTATCTCAAGACGGTGTGGTCTTTCCTTACGAGAAAGACCACCATATAAGGTGTGTGTGTGTGTGTGTGTGTGTGTGTGTGTGTGTGTGTGTGTGTGTGTGTGTGTGTGTGTGTGTGTGTGTGTGTGTGTGTGTGTGTGTGTGTGTGTGTGTGTGTGTGTGTGTGTGTGTGTGTGTGTGTGTCCTTCCTTGAATTTAGTTTGTATGCACAACACGCGTGGTGTGCATAATCACATTTGTCGTGTATAACACCGAGTTTGTGCTGGGGGTGTGTGTGTGTAACGTAAGACCTCCAAAGCTGGAGTGACCCCGTCACTCTGTCTCGCTGTCGCCAAGCCTTTTACCGATCAGCCTCAGACACTGAGCGTGCAGAATAATACCCAAGTGCTCTCCGAGGCTAGGTCAATAGTCAGCTGCAGGTTAGACACCGAAGTGGTGGCAATAAGGGGTGCTGTAATAAGGGGCTGGGTTTGTAATAAACATGTAGATAATCCATAATTGGTTTGGTACTTTGGGAGTGAACACTTTTTGATAAGATGTACATGTATTATGTAAGCTTGTTCAGTGAAAGCCGAGTTGTTTTTTATGTCTGCCTTTGGTGCAGCTGTTGCCATTCTTCCTGAGTGGGGGTTGTTCTGTGAGTCACAAAAGGATGTTACAGCATTCGGCATTGAGACTAGCATTAACCCTCCTATCGTGCATTTAAATTAAACTGTTTTATATTAAAAGGTTACCGGGATGTACTGTGTTTTGCAAACGGCATTGCTGCCACCCACGCACACTGTGTCTTACTACAAGCAGAATGTGCTTTCACAGGATTTTGTACAGGTCTGCATCCACACACAGTACACATGTAGTAGATGAAGGTGGGACACCTGGCTAACGCAAACACAAAGGTACAGCCCGAGTGTAGATTGAATCTGCTCCATGGTTTATTCAGTGGCGGCGACTGTGGCCCCGTGTTTACACTCCTCTCACGGAGGTCCTGCCACCTAGGCTGCTGACCCTAACCCCCCCCCCCCCCCCCCGGACCACCTTCCACACCCTTACTATCAGACATGCTCTCCTCAACGACAGAGGAGAATGGGCTGGCTCCAGTCCCAGGGAACCAAGGCCTTACCGCATTAAAATGCCACGCTGTCTGCCGATACATAAAGGGTAACCACTTCATTGCTCACTACACTTGCTGATGCCATAGCAATAGCATGGTCGCTCTCCTTTTTGATGGTTTTCTAGGGACACAACGACATTTGCGAAATGTTCCGAACAGTGAATCGGTGAAAAGGTTTCCTTGTAAGCCCTCGACAAAGGGAGTCCTTAGGAAGCTGCCAGCAGGGTGAAAGCAAGGCTCCAGTGTCAAGTGTAATTACCTCGGTTAATGGCCCCTTAATAGCTAGCTTAGTCCTGCTTCTATTGTTCCTCCCTGGCTTAACCTTGACCAGGACGGGCAAACCAACCGGGCGAGTCTAGGCGAAGGGAATATCTGCAAGGCACCGTATTGGCGTCAGCTTCACTCCTTGCTTTAAGGGTCTTGGTGGACGTGACGGTGACCAATTAGAGGTTATTGGAATGCAGACTTTGCACAAAATGGATGATCTCTGACCTCAACCATCTCTTTAGTTTGTTATTGCAGCCTGCTTCATCATTTTGCCTTTGACGTTTTATTTGGTTTTTCTAGGTGCACACCTTATTTGTGTATCTGACTCTGTTATAACCCCAGGGGCTCTATGATCATGCCAGGTAATTTGATCACAAGGAACTGAATGATTGAGGGCATTTCAGGCATTATGCCGGCTCCTAAAATGTAATAAAAATGTCAGATCGTTTGCAATGCACCCGGCGTAGAGTGCTAATGTTTGAATTACCATAACCATTAGAAACGGCTTGTCCTCTGGCTTTTTTCTGCTCAGCATGATCCATCAACCCACACTGCCGAAGATGCCTCGTGCAGTTAGAGGCCCGGAGTGGGGGAGAAAAACTGGATCCAGGGTGTCGGGTGATGTTGTGTCTCTAGATAGAGGACTCCCCCCTCTGGGGAGGGTTACAGAGGCATTCCCCACATAGGCGTCAGAGCTCCTAAAGAATTCAGATGGGATGTCTCTGGCACTGATCGATGGGTTCTGGGGTGAGGGGGGCAGTGCACACACACTTAGCATCTGGATGCAGACAGTTGGGCTCTACCCGTCTGCATTATTTGCCCGGGTGTCAGGTGCTTGTTTATTGGAGTGTGTGTGTGTGTGTGTATTTTCCAAAAGTTTATTTTCCAAAAATAACTTTTTACAATTAGATCCTTTTTCAGAATAGAAAAGCATTTAACCTGACCATTCCCTGCACAAAGAACTAATTGCTAAATTTCCATAATAATGTGATAATCATTTCTTTATTTGGCAGATGTGTAGACTGTGCACTGACCGCACCTGAAGGATGGGTCCTGAAGGATGGGTTTTATTTGCGCATTCCTGGGTTATTTACGCACACACGCTTGTGCGCATGCACTCGTGGATCCGTCTCTCTCCCGACCCTCCCCCCCCCCCTCTCCCACACCAGAACATCATTGTTTTACCCCAATCCTCAAGTGAATTTCATTGACCGCCAGCCACCCGTTCCGTGTCCCCGACATTGGGCCCCTGCCAGTCAATTTCCCCTGATGGATCACCTCGGGGAGCCTAGAGTGGGGCCCAGCTCCTCCAGTTGCCGCACACTACAGAGAGGGTATTGCCATGGTAATGAGGGAGCGAGTCTTAAGCTGATGGCATTAATCAGCAGGGATCACTGTGACCAGCCTGATGACAGTTTGGGCCCCTGAACACAGCGGGCAGCCGCAGTGGAGTTCAACCTCTGGGACAATGCCGTCCGTCCAACAGAACTGGGAGACAGATCCAACACCGGTGAACTCTGCAGGGGGAATTACATGCTCGGTCGTACAAATTCAATGTATGACTTTTGAAATCTCAATCAATTACAAAGTTAATCACTTCATTTTAGGCTTAATCACTTCATTTAAGTATCTCGGTGAATATCTTGACTCAAATGACACCTTGCGCTTTTCTCTAGATAGGAATTTTTCCTTTATTATTTCTTGTCCGAGCAGAGCTCTCCTTTACATCCTCTGTTAAGCCCCTACATGTGGTTTTACCGTTTCCTGGGATCAGTTTGTTTCTTTTCACACAGAGCTGCTTCAGCTGTGGTGAGGTCTGCATTGGTTCTGCTCTGTGAATCATGGGGATTTGGTAATGCGTCAGTAAATGTGGCCCTGCTATTTGGGGTTTGGCCAGTTTGCACACCTATTAGTTGCTGCGTCAGGTTTCATAGAGAATCCATCCATGTGGAATGTTGAAACCTCTCTTCTCGACGTTAGTCTCTCAGTCTTGAGTTGCAGAGAACCGTCAATCTTCAAATTACACACTTGGGTAAAAATAATAATGGATCCTGTTTATCTTCCTAGATACACTGGAAGGGTCTTTGTTTGTGGAAAAATTAGAGCTGTTCTTGGTTCCTAACCTGGGGTCTCGACCCCCACTAGTGGTGGCTGAAGTCAAATGATGCTGGATCTTTTTCCTATTGGTGAACACATATTAGTGAAGCTATATTTCACATTTTTATTGCATCAGATATCCTATGTAAAAGCCCTGATCAGGTGCATGTATAACGGTATGCAGAAATGCTTGTATATTATCTCTGATGCAAGTTAAGGCTTTCTAGCCAGGCTTCATGATTGATATGGTACAGCTTTTGTGTGTGTGAGAGTGGGCGGAAGAGAGAGGTCATCTAAACAGCTGGGAAACTGCAGGTGCATATTGGCATTCCTTCAGCTTTTCCCCCAATTAAGCAGCTTAATGAACGGAAGGATCGTTTTCGGGTTGGGATCGCACACACACACTCACACTCACACTCACACTCATGCACTTGCTTACACAGCGTGGTTTTCAACCATGGCCAGTTATTCTTCTAGCATATTTTCTGATTTATGTATCCACACCATAATGGGACCAAGTACATGCGCACACACGCACTGCACTAAAAGGGTCATCCATTTCTGGCCATGTCGACGCTGAGCTGGTGAGATGGAAAACATTGGTCAAAAGTTTTCCATCCAAACTTACATTTTCATTAGCACAACTCTCAATCCAAACTGAAACTGGTCTTTTTGCATCGTCAGTTCAGATGTCTTCTTATGTATATGGGTAGGATTCGTTGGTAGTTTAAAGTCAAATATTAAATGAAAGACATGACGGATTCATGGGTAGGCCACACTATTTGCGGCGTATTGAACTTCATGTACTTAATATTGCCGTATAAACATTTATCAATATGTGGGGGGGGGGGGGTGGGGTAAAGGCTGGGATTGATGAATTAAAGCTTTGGATTAGAGCGCTAATGTGCTTGTCTCCCACCCCAGTATTTTCTGCAAATTCAGCAAGTACTCTAGGCCCGGGCTAATAATGCAAAGCTAAGGTTCACACGTTGACCCTTGTTTTAAAGATCAGGCAGGATCTATAGCCAATTTTAAGAAGTTAAAACTTGGCAGACAGTTATTCCATCCACCGCGCCTATGCAGAGCCGCTCCACTTGTAATTTCCCTCCAGGTTTGCGTGATCCAAATTTTGAGGCATTGCGGAGCAGCCGTCTGTGCTAAAATCGTCAATTAAGCTCATTTTATTCCCCGCTACTGGAAGCTATGTTTACAAATCTCTGGCTCCCACTGTGCATGTGCGGCTTATGTCCCTCGAGAGCAGAATGATCAATGCAGTCAACTCTTCAACAGCCCCTGGCTACAACAATAGATGTGTCACACTGTTTAGGAGGGGGACAGAATGCTCTGGCATACTTGATGGTGAGGAGAATATTCTGCCCATTTTATTTTGCTCTGTCTGTCCCTCCCTCCCCGTCTAGCTCTAATCCCAGCTAGGTTCCACAGGATATTCTTGGAGTCAAAACAAGCTAGTTTCGATTTGAAGGGCTGGTCTGTTGAGGTTATGTTGATTTTTAAATAAAGCCTTTTTCCCTGTTCACTACTCATTAACATATACCAACCTACTCTGAACATGAATGGGGTCCATTGATTTAGAATGCCTGACTAGATTGAATTGATCTGGGCTCTTGGTACCTGTGGCTAGTTCTAACATCGTTATTGAGGCACAATGTCACAGGGAGGGTCCCGTGATTAACTTTAAGCCCTGCTACCCCAGCCCCTCCTCCCTGTGTGGTATCTCACTGCCCTGCAAATTCTGTGTAGTTTAAGATAAGTTTGATACGAGGATGCTTGTCTATCCCACTTCCCATCTTTTTCACCATCAATTAACAGAAGACGACACTTTTGTAGCACTGATTTAACATTCTGTTCCACAATCTCATCCGTGCCTTCTGTCGGCTGTGCATCACGTGACTTGGCTCACGCTGAACGCCGACTATTACATGAAGAGCCAAATGACAACCCCATTGCTCCCTGCGGTCTACGACCGTCAGTACCTCGGTGCCGGGGGTGGAGGGCTGTGTGTGGGATGGTCCTAGGAGGGGGGCTCCGTGGCACTGGAGCGGGCGGCTCAGGCAGTCTGAGCCTGCATACCACAGGGGGGGTTTTAATATGATCCTTAAACGGCTCGTCAAGGGCCCTAATTATTCCTGATTAGGGGGTCAGTCCGTTTTGCAACTCTTAAATTAGACGGCGCAGCACCTGCTCCGCATGAATATGCAACACAGTGCTCTCTCTCTCTCTCTCTCTCTCCCTGCTCTGACTCCCTACAGCCCGCAGTGTGGCTCCCTGCCTCTTCCAGGGATGCAACGTCTCTGCGTTGGATCCCTTCAAGCAGCCTGATTTGCAGGACAATGGGCTTTTGAGGAGCATCCCGGCTCCCAGCAGTGCAGGCTTATTGTGTTTAGCACAATGTCTTTTGGTAATCCACTAACATTGTGGCCCGCGCCACGCTGACGCTAATGCCACCGCTGACGCCCGCTGACCTCCCCTCAGTGCTGAGTCAGCTCAGTTTGTGAAGACTCTTCCACTAGGGGAGGGGTGCACGTGACTTTGGACCATCGTTCAGCCAGGACTTGGTGAAAAGGTTTTTTTCATACACATACCATAATCTGTCCGTTGAAGTCCTCGGACTTGGAGTCGTGGCAGTCATCTCTGAGCGGGGATACGGTTTTGAATGTGACCACAGTTATTTTGTATGTGAGGGATGACACATTGGAGCACACAGCGGTCATTCAAATTCCAAGGGTCGCCGCAAGACCAGTTGCCCTTTAATTACCCCTGAGACGGTATTTTAGACTGGACAGATTGACAGACTGGAGTGTCTGCACTCCCTGGCTACCTACTGGCTAAGGGTCATCATGGTTATTTGGGGAGAAGAGCGTCAGTCATTCTGTCCGTGGCTCCAGGGCACTCCTCCCAGGCGCTGCTGAGGCCAGCCCATCTCGCCTCAAACAACCCATTGGGTTGGACACGCCAGGCATCTTCCTGGCCGCCCAATGGGAAAGCAGGCTTAAGGGGGGGAAGTAGGGATCAGCACCACTTGTTTGCTAGTGGAGCACTTTGGAGCACTTTGGACTACTTAAGATGTAACTGAAATAGAAGACGCACACAAATACACACACCCTTTTAAGATGTGCCTGTGTGTACAGCGTTTATTTGTATTTTTTTATGTTTCAAATCAATACTTAGTATACATACTTATTATCTGTTGTTACCCTTTATTAAAAGCTACACATAATTATTGATCCTATCTGAGCTCAGTGATGATCTATATCCATAGTCCCGTCCAGACTGGATGCTGGTCATGATAGAGTCCTCACCGGGGGGGGGGGGGCGTCCCCTCCTCCCATCCCCTCTAGCCCTCTCTTACTTCCCCTCTGGGCTCCCTGTTGCCCGGGGATACCCTGGGAGGAGTCGCTTCTAGGGGAGGGAGTTTCCACGTGTGTCTCTGCTGTGGCAGTGACTCAGTTATAGGGCGAGTGTGTGCGTGTGTGTGTGTTCGTGAGTGTGTGTGTGTGTGTGTCGCTTTAAGTCTCTGTGAGCCTCCGCAGCAGAATCCACTTTAAGATCAGTGAACATCGGCTCGCTCTCCGCTCGCCCGCTCTTCAAAGAGCTTTTAGATTAAAGCCGGGACCACAGAGGTAAGAGATGTTTTGCTGTCTGCCAGCGTACCTCCCTCTCCCTTTGTTACTTTTGTTTGGTGGAATTAACTCGCAGACTGAAAGAATGGGGGGGAAGAAAAGTTGGCTTGTATTGTCCTTTGTCTGGATGCACAGGTGGAGGCTGGTGTGTGTGTGTGTGTGTGTGTGTGTGTGTGTGTGTGTGTGTGTGTGTGTGTGTGTGTGTGTGTGTGTGTGTGTGTGTGTGTGTGTGTGTGTGTGTGTGTGTGTGTGTGTGTGTGTGTGTGTGTGTGTGTGTGTGTGCGCGTGCGTGCGTGCGTGCGTGCGTGCGGAAGACAGTCTCGGCGATGGGATATGTTTTGATGGATGTTTATGTGGCGGTTTCTGTGGGAGGCATGTTACTTCCTTTGTCGGTCGAAGACCGCAGAGTTGAAGGTTTATCCCTGGGCCTGACGCATGCTCTCAGGAGGCTTGTTATCACCTGGCCTCACGGTGTGTTCACCGCCGTCAGCTTTTATGCCCGGTTCGCGTCAAGAGTGCCGACTCACCCCATGTCACTTACGTCGTGTTCTCACCCGTCGACTCGTTTTACGTGCCCGTTTTCACCCAAGGTGACACACCAGAGTGTAATTAAGCCTGATGAGTAAAAATACAAGCCGAGTCGGCGTTTATACCTCGTTTGGTGTGGCGAAAGTACTGTGCGCTCGCTTAAACGGTGGCTCCAAGATCCACGTCGTCTGAGAAAGAGGGTCTTGAAATGTTTTGAGTGACCCGGCTCCAACCACTCTCGGATGGTTTGGTGCACTGCTTTTTGTGTGTTTATAAATCATTCAAGAGGCGCCATGTCATTTTTGGACAGGGGCCAGTTCCTGGACCTTCTAAATTTATAATGAAAAGGTCCAAAGGACGCTAACAAGCCCGTTGATGGATGCTTGCCGACCAGGGGCCATAAAGTTAAAACTCTGCCACCACGCCATACTATGGGGACTGCACTGCAGCCGGGGTGATTCATAGAGAAAACTCTCTCCTCCGTGAGGAAACAAGCATAGGAACACTCTGAATCTAGTATGACAGGAATCAGCTGGATATGCCATGCTCTAAGGCTCCCCCAACACGGTTTTAGGACACATCCCGACGTGTTGTTCTGGCTGTTTATGTGTTCTGAAAGGCCCCCCCCCTGGGCCGTTGCCATGTCTTTGAGTTCAGGGCCCCTTTAAGTGGCCGTCCCCATGCGACAGGGCGGTGAGGAGATGGGCCTCCCGTGGGTTGCGTCTCTGACAGCAGGAAGGCGGTGCGATCGTGCTCTCTACAAAAACACATGACCGAACTCCTCCCGCCAAAATGCGTTCAGAGGACAGTCGAGCCCCTTTCCCTCCTCAAATTCGGATCCCATTTCAAAGGAACACTGCTGCCACTGCTGCTGCTACAGCAGCTGTTCTTCCCAGTGTTGTATACTCCCTTCGATTTCTTTTTCTGCCACGTTTGTAGTGTAGTACCTTAATTTCCCCTAAGGCCACGCTGTCGTGGCAATAGGATGAGTCAACGGTTTCCATGGTTGATTCCTCCCGCCCGTGATTCCTCTCTCACCCGGGGTGGACGTGTCCACTAAGCACTTCTTCATCTCCGAGGAAGCGCAGCAGAAGGGGGTGAAAGGCCAGTGCAGCAGCGGCAGCATGCCATTTCACACTCGACGCTCTGATTCTCTGGGGGGACGGGGGGGGTAAGCTCGTGGCTTCACACTGCTGCGTCAATACTTTCTCCCACTCCCCCCCCCCCCCACCTTTGTTTCTCAAGTTTGCCTTCAAGGTCACGTGAGGTGAGAAAACCATTAAGGGTGTGTGCATGCAGGGTTTCCAGCTCCTCTTCCCATTCAGGAACCTAATTTTGAAGTGACTTCTCAGTCAATCAATACAGCCTCAAATCCAATCATAATTTCGATACGTCTTATTTTTATCGTCTTTTCTCTTTTGTCTTTTTGTCCTCTGGGAGTAGGCAATGGGCTCCACACTTCAGGCACAAGACGGATTTGTATATACTCGACGGGCCGACCCATCGACCCACTACCCAACCCACTCACAAACACGCTCACACACTCGTACACACACGCTCACGCGCTCACAAACTCAACCTAAATGCCTCCAGACTAAACATGGAGGCTGGGTGGGAGGCAGGGCAGCGAGGGGAAGAATGGCAGGTCAAAGGGTTTGTAAAGGAGCGGTGCGTTGCTAGTCGTCCCTTGCCCTCCCAAGCAGATGGCCGGCGGGAGGAACCCTTTGAGTCGAGAGGGACCGAATGGGGGCTGAAGCCAGGGAGGGGAAATCTGGAAACCAAGCTCTTGGTGTATGTGTTTGAGCGTTTGTTTGTCCACTGAATGGGGGACTTGTTTTGTTGTTCACCCCAAATTGCCACCACAATGCTCCCTGTTCAAGTCGCACTAGAAGGCAAACGTGTGTGTGTGTGTGTGTGTGTGTGTGTGTGTGTGTGTGTGTGTGTGTGTGTGTGTGTGTGTGTGTGTGTGTGTGTGTGTGTGTGTGTGTGTGTGTGTGTGTGTGTGTGTGTGTGTGTGTGTGTGTGTGTGTGTGTGTGTTCAGCGCCACGCCTTGGGCCTTTCATACCGGAGGCCTTGTCTACCCTGAATAAAGTTAGTAAGAGCTCTGTCTGTCACAGAGCTGGAAGAAAGTGGCACTTTGTGACAAGAATGACAACAACCTTTATGCCGACTCCTGCAGCGTAGTGCACAGCTGTTCTCTGCCTCACAGCTGGTTTGCTGTGTTAAAAGAGCTTTGTTTGGCTCATTCATGTGCAGTGACTTTAGACTTCCCTTTGGCCTTAATTAATTTTACACCGCCGGTTAATTTACCAAATTGTTTCGCGTCTTGGCAAAGACAGGAAACGGTTTTGGGTGTTGGTGGTTGATAAATCAAAGCGCTTCTGCTTTTTGGCACAGCGAGGCACTCAGCAAGTCCTCTCACCACAATTAGCCAAGCTTAGGGATGGCCGTAGGTTCAAGTTCATGATCACTCTCTTAACTCGCTCTGTCGTAACATTGGACAGCGATATAGTCCCATGACACTGCTTCAAGTTACCAGCTGTTTACTTCATGCTCATTTAGCAAAGCCTAATGGGGGATAGATAATTTAATTAGAACGGCGCAATATGTAATTGGCTCCTTGTCATATTTGATATATCAGCCCTGACGCAGAACTATCGCCTTTCTACTTTTGTACAGGGGTGTGTTATCATTCCCTTAGTCAAGCCTTCCAAGTTTCCACCGTGGCATTTCCCCTCTCTCCCTGTACGTACTGTAGTTCATTCTGCTCAGCGAGAGAACACTCATTACCAGCGCTTGCGAGTCATGGTGCGTCCAAGCAAGAGAGATAAACTCTCTGTTAATGCCCTAGATCACTTAATCCCCAAGGTTATGGCTCTTGGCAGTGGGCTGCTAGCAGCCGTAACCCCACACAGGCTGTACGTGCGCACCCAGACTTGACGGTCATGAGCGCAGTGTGAAAGGTTTCCTGGAGAGTGAGCTTCAAGCGTGTGAGGGGTTGTGACACACACACACACACACACACACACACACACACACACACACACACACACACACACACACACACACACACACACACACACACACACACACACACACACACACACACACACTGTGAGGAGTCACGCTGATTCACAATTCCTGTCGATGTGGCGAAAGGAAGTGCCCCCCCCCCCCCCCCCCCCCCACAGTCTCTGACAAAGTTGGTGGTGTGGACCGTTGGAAGGGGGGGAAAAAGAGGGGGAGCATCAGCTCCAACTTTCAAGAATAAACAGCAAGGGCAAACTGTAGCAGCCTTTGAAAAAAATACTTTCCCAAACCGGATCAAACACGACGTCATCGTTTCTGTGCGGAGTTGGAAAAAATGCAAGTAATGTTTAGTTTGCTGGGAAGGAAGGCCGGAGCGCTGAAGACTATGAGGGGGCAGGAGTGTGTGTCCTCAGTAGTCTCTGGGCAGGGCTAGCACTCAGACACTGGCTTGGCTTCTGAGGACCCCGGTCACCTCGGCGTGTGTGGATACTAGGGAGGACTTTTTGTCCATGTGTGGAGGTAGCGTTTGATTTGTTAACTGCTGTTGATGAGGACGTGGTCTTAATTCAATGCTCACTATCTGAACTCCACCTTCTGAATGGACTTATTTTTAGATGAAATTTGATGAGTGAAGTCTGTTGGCTTCTGATTCGTTTAACTTGACTTCGCAGAATGAGGTGTTTATGTCGTGCTTGAATGTTGTCCCCATGATCGGAATGACCGGCTAAATGGAACAACTGTTCTGGGAAAACTGTGTAACCGTGGCACCGTTTCTTCTCCTTCTGTTTCTCCTTCAGATGAGAGTGACCCTGAATGAAAAAGTGTGTTTAGAGCAAGGGGAAACAGAGGATGCTGCCCACACGAAGGATACACTCTGACAAAAGTCTCTAAAACGGGTAAGTTAACTCCATCCACAGCGGGATTACTTTCTGCTTTTAAATCTGCTTTAAAATATGTATAGAAAATTAAGTGATGAAGCCACATGGCATACAACGCCTAAGTACTTTTGAAGGGTTTTTAGTGTTAACCCCAAGCTCTTATAGTAATCGCTGTAGAACAGGGGAAGCCACAATGCTATCTGCCAGCACGCTAGAGTCACATTTAGAGGAACATGGCGGGTCCCTGGGCCAACTTTTTTCATTACAACGTAATGAAACACGTGTCTTGGCAGGGCTCCCCATCACTAATTCACTATAGGACGGTCTGGAAGTGATTTGACTTTTGTATCGTCACACATAACAGCCATGGGAACCTGGGGCTCATTTGTCAAACTTTAAGGGAAACGTTGAAGGCGAAATTAGTCGAGTTTGGACCGTAACGGCTGAAGGTTAAAATTCTAATAAGCCTAGGCTTGCTGCAATCAAAATGTCAATGTAATAACTATTTGCTATTAATTAGTGTGGTACAAACAAACCAAAATAATAATTGTATCTTTTGTCCACCCTTCAGGTGGCAATGGGGAATTCTGAGAGCCAGTACAGCATCCAGGGGCCCAAAGGCACTAGCTTCTTCTTCCCCGTGAAACAAAAGCCCTACTCCCTGAAGTTCCCCTCCTCAAAAGAAGACGACCTGTCGCCCCACACGTGGTGGAAGAACGCCCCCCGCGGCTCGGGCTTTAAGGCCAGGTCTCTGGGCCGCGGCTGCCTGTCGCCGGCCAGGAGCCGCCCGCCTTACTCCAGCGGCCACTACGACTACATCTCCCAGGGGGCCAAGGGGAGCCCCCTCAGGGAGCCCCCCCAGTGGTGCGGCGCCCCGAGGCTCGGCGCGCCGGGCAGGCGGGCCCCGGGCGGCTACCGGGACAACCCGTACGGCGCCGAGTTCGACGGGCACGCCGCCGGGGACGGCTGCGATGGCCTGGAGGAGCAGAGCAGCCCCCGGGTGGTGATCAAGAAGGACGGGAGCCTGAGGGTGGAGTTCACGAACACCCCCGGCAGCCCCCTCGTGGTGGAGGAGGCCGGGGGTCCGGTGCAGCTCCTCAAGTTCTCCCCCAACGTGGACGCCGCCACCGCCGCCGCCTCGGGACCGCCGGGCTCCCGAGGGGGTCCGCCCCCCGGCCCCGCCTCCTCGACGGCGAGGACCAGCAAGGGCAGTTCGCTGAGCTCGGACGGCTCCTGGTACGACTCTCCCTGGGGGCCGAGCGCGGAACTGTGCGCGGAGCAGGAGCCGCCGTGTTCGGCCTCGAGGACCCTGATCCTCTCCCCCGGCCACGAGTCCCTGGACGAGCATGAGTCCTCTCCCATGTCCGTCCCAGAGCTGTACAGGGACCCCACTATGGCCGCCACCTTCCCCGCAACGGTGGAGCCGGCCTGCCTGTACCGGGAGCACAGCCTGTCCCACAAACCGTACCGTGCCTCATTTGCGTCCGCTCTGGACGTCCCAGCGGAGGAGGAAGAGGAGGAGGGGGAGGGGGAGGAGGAGGAGGAGGAGGAACGCCTGGAGGCCCGGCAGTACTCGTCTTACACCCTGCCCTGCCGCCGGCCCAAGGCCCACACACTGAGCGAGGACCTGGGCGGGTGCCAAGACCCGGAGCAGTACCAGGCCGGGCCGGAGTTTGGCTTCCAGAAGAAGGACTCCATCAAGAACCGCATCAGGCGCCTCAGCGACTGGACGGGCAGCCTCGCCCGCAAGAAGAAGTCCCAGGTTAGTCAGACGTCTGTTCTCCTCCTCCTGACTTGGAGCATTTCTCTCTCTCTCTCTCTTGCTCTCTCTCGCTCGCTCGCTCGCTCGCTCGCTCGCTCGCTCGCTCGCTCGCTCGCACTCTTCATCTCCACACTTGGAGAGTCTCGTTGTCGCTTGATTGGCCGCCTAGAGGGGACCCTTGACTGCATCATTTTGTGTGTCACAGCAGGGCGCCTACAGAGAATCTCAAGGCCACAGTATATCAAATTGTATTCCTTTCTTTGAAGGGATAAATCCCTCCTCCATTACCCCTGGTTTAACATTTTGATGTTTATTTTTAAATGGTGAAACTTTTCCATGCCCCCTTACCTGATTGGGCATTCATTGTCGGCTTGTTTTGATGGAAAGGGAATCGATGAAGGCCCCAAGTGACCGTGTTCCCCGGTGAGGGTTTTGTTGTGGCCTTGCCTGGCACTGCCTGGTGTCTACCACAAGGCCCCCGTCCTCAGAACCACAGCACCATCTGTCCCGCGCACCGGTCACTGTGGGGTGTCACGAAATGAAATTGGCACAGCTGCGGGTGTTGTTCATGTCTTTTTAAATGATCATTACTTGTCCTGAATAGAAAGGAGATGAGGTTAGGGACTAGGGGCCAGTGGATACATAGTAGGAGATATGGACAACATGATCAGACGCAGCGGAAGCCAAGGGCTGCGCTGTCAGTTTCACGATGAGTTTTTAACGGTGGGTCGATGCCTTCTTTGTAAGCATGCCGCTAGTTGTGTCAGATTGATGGGTGGAGTTCTGTGTAATTAGACAATGGATGAAAGGGGATGCATTTGTGTCGTATGTGTGTGACTTAGTTAAATTGTCTGTATTCTTATAATTTCACTGTTATTGTAAATTTTGGTTTGCTTGGACTATAATTAGTTGAAAAAGGGGGCTAAGTTAATTTTGTTGTACTTTAACAATGTTATTGGCCTTTTATGCTTTATGCTACATTTATATTATTTATAAGTAGTTTTAGTTTAGTACAAGCTTGTGTATTATGTTCCGATGAACATTTCACTGCTGCCCTAAACAGGGATTATCTTTAAATTGTAATTTGGCAGAATGTGTAGCTTTAAAGTTCCTTTTGTTTTTGCGAGTTCAAACAAAGCACTTCTGCATCAGTTAATTCACCTTTTTTAAATGCTTTATGTTGAGGCTATGCCCAGAGAATTGCCCAAAGCCTTTTCTAAAGCTCTGTTGGAGAGCAACTAATTCCTCATTGAAGATTAACTCTCCCTCCCCCCCGCCTCTTTGGACATTATTAAGGACTTATGGCTGTTTTGTATTGTTCTGGAGAGATGTGGTGGAGTCCTCTCGCCACCCTCCGTGAACTAATCTGCTAATAGGGATTTCTGCGTGTTCAGTTGGATTTTTTTGTGTGGTTTCGATTTTTTTGCATCAAAAACTCTGCTCTTTTGACCATAGGGGGGGGGGGGGGGGGGGGGGGGGGGGGGTGTGTGTGTGTGTGTGTGTGTGTGTGCCATGTCATCGTGTCTCAAAGTACAACAATCTGTGTCATGCATAAGGCTTTCACTTTACATTAGCAGTGCCCTCTTCCAAGTGTCACAGAAAAAAGCCCTGCTAATCTATGGCCATGTGTTGGTGCTTAACCGGTTCTGGGAGCAGCCAAGGACCAGCAGATTTAGCTCCTATGTTATTAGCACTTGATGCTTGATTGGAAAGCAGAGAAAAGAGCTTTGTTTATTAGCAGCTCACCTTCAGAGAAAAAGAGGCGTTCATCTGCGATGATCATAAGAAAAGCACCAATCCTAAACCCGTAAATACGCAGTGATTCATAGTCAAAACCTAGGCCTCGGCAACAAACCGTCATTAGCCACAATCTATTTTTAGAGATAAATGCACCGTTTTGAGGGAATCATCAAAAGACCGTTTTCTTTTGGGGAATTTCCATGCGCGCCTGACATAGCCTAAATCAGGGCTGTCGCCTTTGGAAAGAGGCCTCGTTTTTTTTTTTTTTCTCTTTCTCGCTTCCATAATCGTCCTTATGTCTGGATTCCCTCAGTGCCGGCCGGCCTAACCTCTCTGGTCGTATATCTCCTACTCCGGGCCCAGGTCCCACTGTCTCATCCGGTCGACCAGACCCAGGAGAAGCTCTGGCTCTTGCCCCCCTCCACCTGCACTGCAGGTCTTTTGTTGTCGAATGGGCTTGGAGGTCAGCGTGGGACCTCAGAGCCCAACAGCTGTGGCCTGCAGCTTGTTAAAACATCTGGATGAGGACAAGAACAACGTATTTTTTTAGGGAAAAGGAAAACTGACTTACCCAGGTCGGCGTCTCTCGTCTGCATTTTCCTGCTGCCACATTGATCTATAAATATATACAAGAAGGGTATGAGTGCGCTATTTCTTCCAATCCTGGGGAATGAGGTCATTGGATACCAAAGGCAAAGTATCAGGGAAGGAGAAGAAAAGGACTCATGTTTGAGATGAGGTGATTTAATGACGAGGAATGATAGTCATGAAGTTAGAAACAACCAACAAAAACAGACGGCGAAGGAATCAATTCCTCCCTTCATCGAGATGAAGGGAGTTCTTTTCAATTGTTGCCGGGGGAGAATCAATGCAGCAAGAGCTCGTTAAAGAGAGGTTGTCTCTCATTAGCCGAAAGAGATCGTGATTCCATCAAGTGGTCTTCTGGGGAACCGTCAAACCCCCTGCAGGCCTCAGATGACGTGAAATCAGCCGTGCCTCTGTGTTTTCTACACACTTGGGTCCAATCACCGGCAATTTGGCCCAATTTCTCAGTCCAACAGCCGTAGCAAGCAATACCAGCTTCTATTTTGCACTTTAAGTGGAGATGTGAGTAGTGTTAAGAAGTAAAAGGTGTACCTGATCCAAGTCCATATCGTTGTTGTACTACAGATATGTGTTCTCCTCAAATGCATTACCAATATCTACCGGCTAAGGTGCTCGAACCGCAAACAGGAAGTTCAAGGTTTAATCCCTGCTGTCCTAATTGTACCTATCCTTGAGCAACAGACACACTTCCTGCTCCTAAATGCAGGTCCTAAATGCAGATATCCAATCCCCTGTGTTCAGGGTAAGTTGCCTCTGAGGGAAGCGTCCTGAGCAATTATGTTGTTGGATATGGTTTCTTCAACAAAACATGTCACAATCTACATCCATGAAAGCCGTTTTGATCTGAACCATGTCAGCGTGGGCTTTCCATTGCCGTTTGAATGAAATAAGGACATCTCCCCCCTTATAAACACAACATACGTAAACATGCCGGGTGTTGATTGCCATGCCTGCTCTAGCTGCCATTATGTGATGTTTCTATATTGGTACTGGTAATGAAACCATACATTCGTCTTTATGCAGTATCAATGAATACTAATCCCGGGGCTAATAGGCAGTCTTTATGAAGTCGTAAACGGTCGTAAATGATGTCTTCCGCTTGCACCTTAAGCGGAAGACATCCCACGTTTTATGAAAGTGTTTACTGGGAGGGTATTCCGTCAGAAACACGGAAAGAGATAAAAGTATATGTATACTCTGTCGTGTCGCTCTCTGTCGTGGTTTCATCTTTATTCTCTTTTTACACTTGTTGCCTTTCATACCTTCTTTTTATCTCCTGTAGCCTGTGTACCAACCACTTCTCACACGCCTACTGTTCTACTTCCCGATCCATTGTTGTGGTTCTGCTCTGAAGCCTCTGTCTCCAGTGTGTCACTCTCCTCTCACCCTGTTCTCCTCCCCTCCCCACCCTGACAGGAGCAGAGGCACAAGGCGCCGAGCGATGCCTTCGACAGCGGCGTGGACGGCCTCACCGCCGACACCAGCTCTCCCTCCCAGGTCTCCAGCCTGCCCTGGTTCCCGGGGGCCTCGGCGGCCTCCCGGGCCCAGTCCCAGGGGGCCCTCCACCAGGCCAGCGGCGACGCCGTCCGCCAGAACATCTACGAGAACTTCATGAGGGAGCTGGGGGAGACGGGGGGCGGCCGGCGGAGCGGGAGCGGCGGGGCGGGCGGGAGGAAGGACGAGTCCACGGGCACGGGGGAGGAGGAAGACGACGAAGAGGAGGAGGAGGAGGAGAGGAGCAGCAGCGAGTCGCCAGAGGGCTCGCTGGAGCAGCTGGACCTGCTGTTTGAGAAGGAGCAGGGGGTGGTGCGGCGCGCCGGGTGGCTCTCCTTCAAGCCTCTCCTCACCCTGCACAAGGACCGCAAGCTGGAGCTGGTGTCTCGCCGCAGGTGGAAGCAGTACTGGGTGACCCTGAAAGGTGAGCAGGCTGCATTCAGCCAATACCCCCTCCACTCTGAAGTAACACCAGCCAGGGTGGAGGAGCCTGCTTCACCTCTGGTTCCCAAAATCGTTGTCATAGTTACCGTGTAGTTTGCCTGAGGAAGGATATTCTCATAAAGTCAATATTACATTAAAGGAGAGCCTCTTATTGTATCAGGATAAAAAGGCCTTTTGGGTCCTTGGCCATGATATAATATTTGCTGTTGCTAGAGCCTCTATCTGGCCTTGTTACCCTAAAATCTTAGAAGGAATTATGAGGTTGCATTACTGGCCGAAATAGATAAGCATGTGTTTGTGTGTGTGTGTGTGTGTGTGTGTGTGTGTGTGTGTGTGTGTGTTTGTGTTGGCACTTTAAATCCAGGAGTGCTCAAGCACCTTTAGACGAGGACACATAACCCTACGCCCTCATTTGAAGCATTTACTGTCGAAAACATCTGAGAATTATCAGCCAACGAAGGCCAGCACTGACACCGCAAGGACATTCTCTTCATGTCCAGGATTCCAAGTGCCTGTTATGCTTAAGTGCCAGCACGGCACACAAACACCTCATTCCTGCTGAACATAAGTTACTTTTCAAAGCTCTTATGCAACACGCCAGGGTAATATTCCCTGGAAGCCGTCATGAGAAGATATGAACAAATCTCCGAGAACCCCAAACAAACCATAAGTTTGGTGATCGACAGTTGCATACACATCCATCCTGCTGAAACAATAACCACAAACACGCTAAAAAATGATAAAGGAAAACAACATTTCCGAGGAAAATAATTGTTCTACTATAACACGTTCCCTGCCTTTCAGTTTGCGACAATGATTAAATGTGATCAAAAGTAAGTTGATGTCTGGGACTAGGGAATGACCATGAGAACCTTGATCAATCCCAGACTTGAAATTAGGGAATTTCAGGGAGGTTAAAGGGCGATGGTTGGAGGCTTCAAGAGTTGTCCATTGTCCCGCAAAACTTTACTCAGGCCACCTGGTCTCTGACCCTTTCCCCTGTCACCCCAGGGTGCACGTTGCTGTTTTACGAGACCTACGGGAAGGGGTCCCCGGAGCAGGAGGGGTCCCCGCGCTACGCCCTGCTGGCGGAGGACAGCGTGGTGCAGGCGGTGCCCGAGCACCCCAAGAAGGAGAACGTCTTCTGCCTCAGCAACAGCTATGGAGACGTCTACCTCTTCCAGGTGAGACCCCACTGCCAAAGCTTCTCCTACCAAAGTCACTCATTCATGACTCCCCCCATCCGTTCGAGTTGCCCACTTATCCCTGTTGTATTTTCTAGTGCCAGCGTCTGGTCGTGTCATGGACAAGTGATGAACCCTTAGATTCCTGTGTGGACTTGAGCCCGGCTCTGTTTTAGTGTAGTGCGTGGTCCAAACGCACAAATGAAAAGCAGAAGCCTGGATGTTTCGGACATGACGTGTCGATGTACTTCTGCGGTCTGGCTTCGATAGACCGTGCCTCCTGCGGGCACGTCAGCCTTCTTTCACAGCGATCGCTCTCCTAATCCGTGTAGTCCTTTTTGTAAACCCTGTCAGACGACATGGTGCAAACAATTCAAATGGGCCTTAAAGGTCACAGCCATCTCATCTGATTAACTGCTTCTGTGAGGCAGCAATTAGAACGGTCCCAGGTTGAATGTTCACATCTAGATGTAACAAAAAGAAGAGTGTGTTGACGTGATCTGGAATGCAGTTGGAAGAAAAGGAGTGGGGAAGGGTGGATAGAAATCTCATCTTTTTCAGGAACACAGGCCAAGCTTGCGGCCTGTGAGTCATGAGGCCAGTGAGGGGAAGCATGGGGTGATGTCACAGGCTCTGTGTTCGGAAGGTGAATCACAAGGGTGGAGGATGGAATCAGGAATGGATAGATAGAAGAACTCAATTCGTGTTGGTATGCTTGGTTTGTTGTCCGAGTGGACCATGTCCAATCGGACAATAAACCAAATATACCAACACGAATAGTTCTTCTATCAGGGATGGATAGATAGAAGAACTATTCGTGTTGGTATGTTTGGTTTATTGTCCGAGTGGACATGGTCCAATCGGACAATAAACCAAACATACCAACACGCAGCCAATCATGTTTACACCCTCAATAAAACCTCACAACATCTCACCTTGTCCGAGGAACGACCGGCGACAACCTTCACGGCATTCAGCTCTCCAATCATTTAACCTTTTTAACCTTGCCTCTGAGACCTCGGAGCAGCGCGAGAAGCCTAAACCGCCAGACCTGCTTAACAACCAAACCTTCTAAACCTTCCCTCCCGTCTCAGGCCAGCAACCAGACGGACCTGGAGAACTGGGTGACGGCGGTGCACTCGGCCAGCGCCTCCCTGCTGGCCAAGCGGCAGGGCAAGGAGGACACGGTGCGCCTGCTGCGCGGCCAGGTGCGCGGCCTGCTGCAGAAGGTGGACATGGACGGCAAGATGAAGAAGATGGCCGAGCTGCAGCTCACGGTGGTGGCCGACCCCAAGAACCGCAAGGCCATCGAGAACCAGGTGAGTGCACGGTCGTCCCTGATGAGAATAGGTGGTATCTTCTCTGAAGATTCCCCCGAGGCCTTTTTATGTGAGAGTTTCCCCTGGCACATACTGTACTGCAGCAGAACGCCATCGTAATGCAGGAGCTGTAATTCCATTCAACGTGCTCCCTGTTACTTAGTCTGACTTGATTATAAAACGTAGAGACAGGAGAAAGAGGTTGGTTGTTCTGCAGCCCTGAGCACCAGAGCGGGCTATCGGGTAGCTGTCACCACTTTGACAGTTAGCTGCACTGTAAAGTTATAAAGTGGTACAGTCCTATGAGGACAGGTTCGACAGTGTTTTTTATTGAAATATATATATATATATATATATATATATATATATATATATATATATATATATATATATATGAGTGGGCATCTTCTCCGTGTTATCCTTCCACACACTGGTGAGGAGCTCTGGCACGCCACACACACACACACACACACACACACACACACACACACACACACACACACACACACACACACACACACACACACACACACACACACACACACACACACACACACACACACACACACACACACAGGACATAAGGCATGAAGACATCAGAGGGCTGATGCATGGGTGGATGTTCTGTTGTGGGTTGTCCTTGTTTCATTTCCGAAGCTTAAGGGTAAATCTCTGGGTTTGCAGCGCCGGGCAAGAGCGAGGGAATAATATAAATATATGAGTGACTAGTTGGTTTTTTCACTATTTTTGTACTATGTTGTATTATCTAGCTCCACTGAATGTTTTCCTATATTTCCTGGAGTAAACAAACCAAGAGTGGGGTAGGCCCTGTGAAACAGTATTCAGGGCTCACTACGGTGACCAGTGTAACCATATTTTTAAAATAGTTACATTTTCAACATCTTTTTTTTTTTTTTGCATTGAGAAGGCTCATCTGTCCTAGGAACAGTATCTCATAAAAAAAACTGGCAGGACCCTGACATGCACCTGATCCGCCCCCGTCTCGCGCCCACGCCAGCCCCGGCCCATCCACACACACTCAACAGGGTGCTCCACTTCCTCTGATCCAGACGGGGCCGTCAGGGCGGCACAACGTCTGTCTGTTTGTATTTGATCTTTCTGGAGTGGGAGGAGGGGAGGTGGGGGGGGATTCAAGGCGGATAAACATAAGAGGCCTAAACGCTGCGGCCCCCAAGACGCTGTGCCTCAGCGGTGGGGGGTGGGGGGGGGGGGGCGGGCTGTGAGGGGATGGGGGCCGCTGGGACTCCGGGGAGCAGCCAGCTCCCATGCCATCAGATGGAGGTTCCAGATGTTTCCTGGTAATGGATTCTCAACATGCATAATCCTCCTCTTCCTCCGCCTGCACCACGCAGCCTGGAGGGGGCGGGGGGGGGGCTGAGCCTGAAGCGCCAGCCAGCGCAGCGCCATGCTCTGGCCTCGCACAGCGGAGAGCCCGACCACAGGCGGGCCTCTCCTCTAGACTTGGAGATCAGGGACAGGGACTTCAGCCCACTTCATCATCACTCAGCTGCCCCCCTGCCTCCCTCTGGTCGCCCCAATCAGACGCCTCTGATTAGAGTAGGTCTCAATGGAGTCTACAAGTGAGGTTTTGCATGAAAGGAGAATGCACGACTAGACTGCTAGACTGTCACTCTGATCCATATCGTTTATTTATACAAGGCTTTATAGAAGACTAGTTGAGAGTTTGTGTCAAGACTCAGTTATTTGGTGTGTGTGTGTGTGTGTGTGTGTGTGTGTGTGTGTGTGTGTGTGTGTGTGTGTGTGTGTGTGTGTGTGTGTGTGTGTGTGTGTGTGTGTGTGTGTGTGTGTGTGTGTGTGTGTGTGTGTGTGTGTGTTCTACACACACTAGATGCGGATGGAGGGGGGTGTTAGGGGTTAAATCCGGTTGCAACTAGCCGGTACGCTCAGTCAGGGCGACCGGCGAGGCAAGCGGCTGTGGGACCAATGACAGGGTCAGGGCGAAGCCGGCATGGCTGGACCTCTGATAAGCATGCCCTGAGACGGATGATGGATCTAAAGGTCTCGGCCTGACGGCTGGGCCGGTGGGGGCGGGGTGGTTTCCAAGCACTGAGCGGGGGCTACTTTGATCTCTCAACCACCTCCCCCCCCCCCCCCCCCAAACCTTGACCCATGTTTACTGGAATCTGCACGAGCAAGACTTCTTTCTGAAGTTCGCTGCCCTTTGTGCACACACGCACACACACACACACACAAGTACACACACATGATGGAGTTGCATTACAAAGGGGTTATCATGCATTAGAGTGCTCTCTCTTGGGCAGATGCGAGAGTGGAGAGGTAAGAGGAGATGAGCATCTATCGATGGGGAGACTGTGTTCCCGCTCCACTTAATGGATCTGAAATGAAACTTAAATACGTTTGTCTTTCCAGCCCAGATGGACAGAGTCAGCCACATGGCTGCATTCACACATAGCTGCTAAACAACACAAATGTACAGAGATTACTCTCACAAGGGTTGTGAGACCATGTGCAATGGTTATATACAGGGGTTCTTATGATTGAATTCACCCAATGCGACAACTCTCCTAATGCTCAAAGTCTACAGTTTTTGTTGCTTATGATTGTTACAACTGCTATAGTTCCTCCCCTATACCTTCTTCGTCAAACAACTCTCCTCATACAACTCTTGTGAACAGTGCAGTGGATTTTAAGATAAAATCTGAGGGTTTATGGACAAGTTTATGTGGGTTTTGGGCATAGTTAATTAAACCATTTCCTAGTTTTTTATTTACTGGGAATTACTGGGAAATCATTCGGCAATCATTATGTAATGCATAGTTCAGTATTAACAGCTAATACTTCATTCAAACTCCCCCCTTATGATTTCATGCAACCACCTGCAGTATTCTCAACCTATGGTGTGGAAACGAAAGGTGCAGCTTGATAAGGAGAGCAGATGGGTCAGCTGTGCATTAGGCCCAGTATGTCGGGGGTACCTGGACCATAACTCTGTATAACGTGGATAATATCCTTCAACACAGGGTTTCACAGGGTGTTTGAAATGTCATACATCCATGTTCCCTCCCCTCCACACACACACACACACACACACACACACACACACACACACACACACACACACACACACACACACACACACACACACACACACACACACACACACACACACACACACACACACACCTCACTGTGAGTCATCTCCAGCCATGGGGAGACTGATATCAGATTTTATTGAGAGTTAATAGGACATCTCTACAGGGTGCAGCATCATTTATTTATATTGTGGGTAAAAGATGGCATAGTGCTGCCTAATCCCTATTAAACCCGGTTGTTTTTAGGGCTGTATACATGAGAGGTCCTCATTACATCGTGGGTCCCACCAAAAGAGGGAAGATTCCCCTGCTTTACAAGCTGGGAAAGCCAGAATGGCGCATGTGTGTGTGTGCATTCATGAGACTGTGTGTGTGTCTGTTTTTTTAAGTGCTCTAGTGCGCGTTCATGTAAATCCTATGGGATTAACGACGGTGGTCTGGGTTGTGTCATTGTGCCCCGGGTAGACGTTTTATTATTGATAACCCAGGTACACACACACACACACACACACACACACACACACACACACACACACACACACACACACACACACACACACACACACACACACACACACACACACACACACACACACACACACACACACACACACTCTCCCTAAAATACACCATCTCCCCCCCCCCCACCATCAACATCTCCCCGCAGCCTTTCACATCTGTAAGCAATCGCTGCTTGATGGAATGCAGTCCTCTGACCTCAAGCCACCCCAACCCCCTCTGTATCACGACCTTACCGCGCCAACCGATGACTCCCCAACCCCATCACCCCCAGCCCTTAACCGTCTCCATCAGTGTTGGGTTTATTTCATGTTGTGGAGTGTGTCTGGTTGACGGCTGGCTTAAGCAGCCTCCCCTGGCCCAAATCAGCCTGACTCGGGCCAGGTGAGGCTGCTTAAACCAGCCGTCAACCACACACACACAAACAAGCATGTACTACATCTATTGGAAGGGTAAAGTTTTGCAGGAAAATGGGCAACTCTTAAAGTCTCAATCGCCCTTTGACCTCCCTGATACTCCCTAGTTTCCAGTCTGGGATTGATTAGGTATCTCGTGTTCTTTCCCTCGTCCCAGACCACACGTCCCTGACACTTGATCCCAGGTGGGGGAGTGACTCACAGCTTCCTCCCAACCCACTCCCACCCTAATCTGAACTCTGTGTGATCCCCCCTCCCCCCCACCTCAGACCCAGCAGTGGGAGCAGAACCTGGAGCGCTTCAACATGGACCTGTTCCGCATGCGCTGCTACCTGGCCAGCCTGCAGGGGGGCGAGCTGCCCAACCCCAAGAGCCTCCTGGCCACCGCCGGCCGGCCCAGCAAGGCCGCGCTGGGACGCCTGGGCATCTTCTCCGTGTCCTCCTTCCACGCACTGGTGAGGAGCTCTTGCACGCTACACACACACACGCTACACACAGACACATAAACACACACACACAGGACATAAGGCATGTAGACAACAGAGCAGCTAATGCATGGATTCTGTTGTGTGTTGTCCGTGTTTCATTTCCGAAGCTTAAGTGTAAATCTCTCTGGGTTTGCAACGCCGGCCTAAAGCGGGGGATTAATAGAAAGAACCTAAACACAGATCTCCCAGAGAGACGGTACCAAGCATTCAGAAGGGGGGGGGTTTTTTTTGCCCACTTTCACGTTTTTTTAAATGGGTATAACATTGGGGTTGTAGCAAAGGTTTTCCCATGGAGTGGATTACTCTATTGAAGGGGTCATTTAGCAGAAGCTTTGAGACCCGTGGACTAATGGATGCCGTGTCTGTAACCAGATCTGTTCGCGGGACGAGGCCACGCTGAGACGGAGGAGGAGGCGGAGCTCCGTGACGCTGGCGTCCCGGCAGCGCAAGCGAGGCCTCTTCTCGTCTCTGAAGGGCCTGGACAACCTCACCCTGAGAGGACGGGACAAGAGGCCCTCTGTGTCCCAGGTACGGACGTGGAAATGTACACACACATCCAGGAGTATAAACGGGGTCTCGTTTATGTTCCCCGGTGCACGCACGCGACACGCACGAGCGGAGATGGATGTGTAAAGCGTGCCAATGTGTATTTTACACTCAGTCGCTTTACACGGGCGGTGCAACTGCCTCGTATTTACTGCAACAACAACAACCGGCGCAACACATGAGCTGGTCCTTGCTTGCTTGCATGTCTTGTCTGCAATGAGCGGCAAAACCCCTTTGTGCTAATTGCAGCCATGTTGACCCTTTCGGGCTTCTTTGAATTGATTAGAAACACATTGCTAGTCCCCCCCCCCCCCCCCCCCCCCCCCCTAACCCCTCTTAATGCAAGGCTCCCATCTATGGCAACACTATGGGACATTCCAAGCGCAGGTGCGGGAGGGGGGTAATCTTCCTCAGGTTAGTAATTAAACTCATCAAGCCGGCTGGTTATTTATTTTGG
This sequence comes from Gadus chalcogrammus, assembly GCF_026213295.1. Taxonomy (NCBI): domain Eukaryota; kingdom Metazoa; phylum Chordata; class Actinopteri; order Gadiformes; family Gadidae; genus Gadus; species Gadus chalcogrammus. The sequence continues at coordinate 9,526,224 of NC_079416.1, read as the reverse complement.
CTGGAATCCCCCCCACCCCCCAGGTAGGACCCCACGTAGGACTAAGCCTACTCCACTTAGGCGTTTATATGAGGATCTCTGTCCTGGGAAGCGCTCCTTCTCGAATCCTCTGAGGAAAATCTGACCAAGCTCTTTTTAAATTAAAGTAAGACCTTTTGTTTCTTTAATGGCAGTTTCGAAATGTTTGTGTATTGACAGTCGACGCGTGGGAAAACCCCAGTGCACCTCTGTTTCCGCCACAATCTCATCCGGTCTGCGTGTTTGTGTTTGTGTCGTTTGCGTGTGCGTAAATGTGGATCACGTGCTGTCTCCCAGCATTTGAAGACAGCTTATCTCTGAGCTGGGAGGTGGTGGGGGCCAGCAGTGCTTCTTCCATCTGGTGGGGACCCAGTGCGTCCTGCTAGTGCCTGGTGGCGGTGCATCCCACTCGTGAATTATTAAGAACCATATGTGGTTCATGGCAGGCTCCACTCTCACCTCAGTCCCCAGCGGCCAACCAGCAGATGGTCACCCTAACAGGGCTAAATATTTCCCTGCCTTCGCTTTGGTTTTCGTCCCCCCTTTTTTTTTTTCCTCCAATTTGTTTAGAGTGTTCTCATTGGGATCATCTATTTTTTTTTCTCATCTAATTTAAGATTATGAATACATGCTAATAGCAAGCAAGTGCTTCATGATAATTCTCCCACTCTGCACCTGCTGTGTCTATTCACTTTTTTCTCTCACACAGCTATATAATCACTTTCAATATACGTTTAATTAATGTGATCATTAATGTGAAGAAAATCAATCCATCCATGGATAATGAAATTATGGCTTCTGTTTATTGAAGATTTAGTTGCAATACGTGTCTGGAATTATTTAGCATATTGTTAGGTACCAGGAAATAAAGATGTTTATTTATTTAACAAATCTGATGACTCAAGTGAAATGGATAGAGTTCAATATGTTTGTGTGCCACAGGTTTCTTATAATATATTCAAACTGTCCATCGTGCCAAACATAAAATGACACATTAAGCAAGATTTATTTCAACATTAATTCTACACTACACCATTTCGCCAGGCACTATTCCATTCCATGGTGGCCAATCATTCAGATTCAGGCTCACTATAGTAGATCCACAGACGGACGCTTAGTGTGACCTTATAAGGCCCATGCTTGTGCTCTCTGTAGCAGAGATGTGTCTGAGTGGGATTTGGATGAAGCCCAGGCTGTTGCTATCACTGTTCTTCTCATGTCCATGTTCAGTGTCCCCAGGTGTGGACACCCCTACCCCTCCAAGACCCCCACATGTTTTATCCTTGGTATTACATGATATACTTTGTCCTCGAACCTTCTCACCCTTCTCCCTGTGGCGTTTCATCATCGTCAGCCATCTTGTGCGACGCTTTGCCTGTCACTTCTCTCTACGTCTCAGTCATTGAATCTGTCAAGCATGTTGGATACCAAAAAACGCTGTCATCGACCTTCCCTGTCCCTCCATTTATCGGCCTCTCTCGCTGTCTCTCTGTCTCTGCCTCCCTCTGTCTCTGCCTCCCTCTGGCTGTCTTTACTTATCCGTCTTCTTCTCTATCTGCCTGCCTCTTTTCATTATCTCTCCATCTGCCTCTCTTTGTCCCTCTCTCTGTCTCTCTTTCTGCCCCTCTCTGTCTCTCTTTCTGCCCCTCTCTGTCTCTCTCTCGCTATCTGCCCCTTTCTGTCTCTCTATTTCACTATCTGCCCCTCTCTGTGATTCTCTGTCTCTCTCTTGCTCGCTATCTGCCCCTCTGTGTCTCTCTCTCTATCTCACTATCTGCCTCTGTCTGTCTCTGTCTCTGTCTCTCTCTCTCTCTCTCTCTCTCTCTCGCATCTGCCCCTCTCTGTGTCTCCCTCTCTTTGTGTCTCTATCTCCCCCGCTCTTGCTACCTTTTTCTTACTGCCTGCCTCTCTCCCGACCAACCGGTTTCTCTGTGTTTACAAGCGGACTACATAACCCCCCCTCCGGACCCTCCAAGCATGCCTCTCTTCCCACATAGTCTCCAAGATACTGACTCATCCGTGTGTCGACACATAAACAAATCCCATTTACCCATAATCCATCCCCCATCCCTCCCTCCGTCGCTCTATACCCCCCCCTCCCTGCGCCTCTCATTCCGTTTTCCCCCCCCAACAAAGGTAAACGTTGTTACCTTGACGACGGTGGAGCGGTGGGAAGTAGGCCAACGTAAAGGACTGGGGGATTTGCTGCTGATGTGGGGTTAGCTAAATGGGTTCTAAAATTAGCTTTAGGGCTTTCACGGCAAGGCATCGCTATTTCCGTCGGGCTTACAAATATACCTCTCCCGCTGGGAGGGAGGAAGAACCAGGTCGTAGTTCAAGACCAGTGGATCCCTGGTGCTTCAGGAGTGGTGTGAGTGTGTGTGTGTGTGTGTCAGTGTGTGTGTCAGTGTGTGTAGAGCGATGTTTTTCGTTTTATCATCGTGGCTAATAAAATCATCTGGTGTTAAGATGGAGTGGGGAAGCTCTCCTTCCCTCGCCACCATCTCTTTCATCTCTCTGCCCACAGGCGAAAAAGGAAACACACACACACAGACACACAGACACACAGACACACAGACACACAGACACACGGAGACACACGGAGACAGACTGGCTCAGTCGAAACACTCACACAGACGGGCTCAGTCGAAACAGGCACAGGCAAACACGCACAGGCAAACACGCACACACAACGGCGCAGGCAAATCGCCCACGCACATGGTCAAACACACAAATCCTATTACAACCTCTGGACCATCAAAGCCTACAGAGTCCATGTGGTAGCTCTATCAAACCTCTGCTCACATAGTTTCTAATTAGCTGTATAATAGCAGTGTATGCATGTGCGCATGTTTGTCTGATAATGTTGTTGCCGCAGGTCGCTGGGTGCTTAATTACATCTGAGTCACGGTGTGGGGTGCCCTCATGTCTGTCTCACCGTCTGTCCGTGCCTCTTTTTTTCCAGATCTTCGAGAGCACCAGCGGAGGTCAGCCCTACTGCCTACCCCCTACCGAGGTGAGAACTGGCTCATTATTATTGATGCTGCAGCACTGTCGTTAACGTTCTAATGAATGAATGAGGAATGGACCCAATGCAAACCAGAGATGGTTTTTCTTCAGCAGATGCAGGAGCTTGCCTTCTCTCACTTGGACCTCTTTGGTCTTTCATGGGTTTTGATGTCAGAGCGTGTAATGACATTCTTCGCACGCACACGCGCGCACGCGCACGTGTGTGTGTGCGCCGCGTGTACGTTTTGCACACCAGACAGTGTGTCTGTATTACTCCAGCGGGATCAAAGCACATGTTCCTTTTATCTGTTTATCTGCAGGTGTCAGGAAAAGGGACAGACAGCGTGCCTAAAGTGATTTGTTTCACCTAGTCTGCTCCCAATGGTGTGCTGGAAACCAAGTTCCAATATACAATTTAAATGCAGCCTTCAATGACGTGTGTGTGTGTGTGTGTGTGTGTGTGTGTGTGTGTGTGTGTGTGTGTGTGTGTGTGTGTGTGTGTGTGTGTGTGTGTGTGTGTGTGTGTGTGTGTGTGTGTGTGTGTGTGTGTGTGTGTGTGTGTGTGTGTGCTTTTCGGCTTTGGGTTTTCCGTGTGAATTTGTGGAGCATGATGTTTTTCTGTCTGAGAGGGCAGACCTAACAAGTACACCAGTCTGTTACATGGATGTGTGTACACATTCTCTGGTCTCACAGAGAAGTCGTTGTCCCAGTCTTCCTCTAGCAACCGCCTAATTTCCATGTCCTACTAGAAGGCCATTTTGTTTTTGCTCTCGCGGTTTGCCACCCTTATAGTCGTGCACAGTAGACACTGCAGCAACAGGTACGACTTGGCTCTGCAATTTTGTTCTGTGTTCTGTTGAAGTCCATGTGGCCATATCCCCATCTGGTCTTGTCAAAACTAATGAGTTTGATCCGCTTAGTTTTTATTTTCGCTGTTTTGATACCCCAGCTCTACCCATTCGATAAGGGTATTTGGTTAACTGAGTCTCTGTGAGCTCCGCTCCCGCATGACTTTGCCGGATTAAAGCGGCGCAGATTGTGACGTAAACAAGCAGTAGCGCTGAGGATAATGATGTCACTCTTCTTTACACAGCTTAGTGTCCCTTTGAACACGTTGCTGTCTCCTCCAAATTTGACTTTGTTTTGGTGAGCCAGAATGTGTAGCCCGGGCCTGCGATCCCTGTTGATGTGCTCGGGATTAAGAGTCTTGAAGAGACTTGAAAGTAGTGGAGAGGAGAGAGATGGCTGAGAAACATAGGGTGAGACTGGGAGAGAGGGAGTGCTACTTGGGTTGTATCGATCCCTGTTCCTGCCTGGCGTCACGCTCCCTGTTGTTGCTGTGGTCCTCCTTTGGATGCCTCAAATCCCCATGACGACTCAATCAGCCAATCATCTTGCCCTTATGCCTCAAAGTGGAGTCAAGTGAAGGGCATGCACTTGTGTGTGAGAATCTATGTATGTACCAAGCAATGCAGAAGCAGACCCCTGCATGTCGGTGGCGTATGGGTGTCATTAATTAGCATGTATGCGTGCAGTGGAGGTATCCGTCCAGGGGATCTGTTCAGTCGGGCATTGGTTTAACCCACTGGGGTGAGGGAGTCATGGTCTTGCCGTCACCTTGCCTCGGTGATGAGTTCTGCATACTGTGTGCAGCGTCTGTAGGGGATTAGGAGCAGGGCTGAATCTTTTTACCACTGCGGCCTCGGGGTCCCCAGCTATAATCCTCTATGAATACAGTAATACCCGTTCACAACCCTTTTCACAGACCCCGGGCAAACCAGCAGCTCAATTAGTTTTGACGCCTCACTCATGCACCGAAATATATATACGGAAATTAAATCTTCAGACCATGGGAGTGAGGTTCAGACTTTTTCTGACGTTGTACGTGCAGTCCTTAAAATCCATGACTTGTGCAAGTTTGTTTTTGTGGAAAGTCGGGAATGGTGGGAATGTAACCAAGCCTGGGTTAGCCTATAGGCTTCAGGATCCCATGCATTGAAACTTGTTTGTTCTCTGTCTAGCGCAGGCTGCTGTAACTATGCTATCTATGCTCCACACTTCCTACAATCGTCCACTACCCATGAGCTCTGCTCTTTGTGACCACTATGACCCCAAACATGGTGGAGCCACCAATCCCCAAAAGGGTGTGTGTGTGTGTGTGTGTGTGTGTGTGTGTGTGTGTGTGTGTGTGTGTGTGTGTGTGTGTGTGTGTGTGTGTGTGTGTGTGTGTGTGTGTGTGTGTGTGTGTGTGTGTGTGTGTGTGTGTGTGTGTGTGTCTGTCACCCCATGCCTTAAAGAGGAAGTCAGTTGGTGTTTCGAGGAAATGAGGCGTGAATCTCCTTTTAACAGACTTAATAGCGGGAAATGAGTGAGCGAAAATGACCCATGACTATTATAGCCTTGCTTGTTTGTAAGGTCTGGGTCGCACAGTTGCTAAGGTCCTTCACCAGGCAACACTGTCTTATTTATTTTCTTCCGCCATGGTCACCAAATGTCTGCAACCTCACAGTCCATCTTTAGAATCTACCGGGCGGGGCCGCGCGTGTTTGTGATTATTTCCATACACTGACCAGAGAAAGACTAGACTCTTCCATACGCTCTTGCATATAACGTGCTGCTTCTTATTTTCCCCCTCGCCCAGTGGCTAGGTAAATCATACGCAAACGCGCCTAAATCACACACACACTCACTCACACACACACAGGCCGATTCCCCAGATGCCCCTGTGTCATGACACGGGCCGTCTTGGCAGCCCTCAGTGGAACAATGCTACAGGCTACCGTCGGACCGCCCATGGTCTTCCAGACCCTGAAAGAGAGCACAGTTAGTCAGCCACCGCGGGCCAATCGGGGATCGTGGTGGCTTCTACTTCTGTCCATCCGTGCCCTAAATGTGGAGAGATGACCTCATGATTCCACACTTGTGTCGGAGACTGGTTGGTTTTTTAAGCAGCACTCTTGTTTGTCCAAAAATAGCAAGGAAAGTTGGTTTTTTTTATAGAACATGGCTTGTTTTGGCCACCACTCGGATGTGTCGGTCAGCCAAGGGGAGTCGGAACATCAGGGTTGCCCTGTTGGTTGGTTTTTGCCTCGTCACCCCCGGGCCGAGGTGGAGCAGAACATTGGGTGGCTGTCCTCACCAGGAGGTGTGTCACGGAAGGTTGATGAAGTCCGCTGACGCTGTGTGTTTGTGGAGCCAGTGTTCCACGGCCTGAATCAAAGAGGGCTCAGTTTAACAGGTTAGGTAATTAATGGTTTCAGTTGGAGCAGGGGGGCCAATGAGGTAGTCATGTCTCTTAGAGAGTTCCTGTGCGTTTTTAAATTAGGTACCCCACCCTGTTTTTATAAACACATGGATCACACAGTGACTGAATCCATTGGACACTCACTCACTCACTCACTCACTCACTCACTCACTCACTCACTCACTCACTCACTCACTCACTCACTCACTCACTCACTCACTCACTCACTCACTCACTCACTCACTCACTCACTCACTCACTCACTCACTCACTCACTCACTCACTCACAGAGAGAGAGAGAGACAGAGAAAGAGAGACAGACACTGACTCGCACAAAGAGAGACAGACAGACAGACTCACTCACTCATCTGTTCAATTGCATGAGCGCAGCACCTTGGTGGCCTGGCCGCTAAGGCAGTCCTCCCCCTTGATCTCGTACCTCCTCTCAGTGTGATAGTGTGGTGCAGACGGTTCCCGTCCATAGAGCTAAATAGTGGACTGCTTCTTCGCACTGTGTGCGTGGGGTTTTCAGACCCCCTGGAGGCTGTGGTCCGGCGTCGGCGTCTCCGCTAGCCGCCAAATGCAAAATGGTGACTCTCTCTTCCGCAGAGTCACACAGTCGCAACCAGGAGACGGTTCTAAGTGGTCTGGCGGTGTAGGGGCTCCGGCGGTTAGCCACTGTTAACGGCCCTCCGTACCCCCGACCAAACCACACCGTTAATTGCCACAGAGAAATCTTTTCACTTCAAAGACTCCCACTGATTTATTTATTTTTCCTTTTCTGTGTGTGCTATTGCAGGGGCTCGGCAATTATGTTCCGTGGATCATCATCAAAGCACCCTACTAGCCGGTTCTTTATAAATACTCTTTGAGTACAATGGTGGTCTCCCCACTTTCTTTCCAGTCAACGGTGTGGTAGCCATTACTAGTTGATCTCGGATCCAGCAGTACCTAGATCTGAAGTTAAGTCTGAGTTGGGAGACTTGCCATTAGCTAATCTGTAACTGCAGCTGGTCAACTAAATGGCCCGAACCGAAAGCTGAAGTCTTGGGAGGCAGAATTGTGGCTCGTATCACAGATGCTGCCGTGCTCTTTTAACCCGCCAATGGATCCGCAATCAGATCTGCAGCGTACAGCATGATTATAGACTATTTATGTGGCGTCTGCGTTGTCAAATGATTTTGTGAAAGGCCGATTGTGTGACTTGTCCACGCTGTTTGCCTAAGCCACCGTATCTAGGCACTGCATTTAGACTAATGGACTTGCATTGATTTGTTTGCTCTCTCACCCTCACCCCCTCCCCCCCTTCTCTGTCCATCTGTCTCTCTGACCCTGTCTCCCTACGTATCTCTGTCTCTTCCTCTGTCTCTCTCTCTGCCTCTGCCTCTGTCTCTCTCTCTGTCTCTCTGCCTCTGTCTCTCTCTGTCTCTCTCTCTGTCTCTCTGCCTCTGCCTCTCTCTGTCTCTCTCTCTGTCTCTCTGCCTCTGTCTCTCTCTGTGTCTCTGTCTCTGTCTCTGTCTCTCTCTCTGTCTCTCTGCCTCTGTCTCTCTCTCTCTCTGTCTCTGTCTCTGTCTCTGTCTCTGTCTCTCTCTCTGTCTCTGCCTCTCTCTGTCTCTCTGCCTCTGCCTCTCTCTGTCTCTCTGCCTCTGCCTCTCTCTCTGTCTCTCTCCCTCTCTGTTATTTCCACGCTGCCCCCTCCCTCCTCCTGTGTCTCCCTCCTTCTCCCCCTGCTCCTGTTGCAGAGGCTGGACGTGCTGACCAACATCTACTCCCTGTCGCCCCCCGAGGGCGGCGTCTGGGAGAGCAGCAGTGGTGGCGCTGGCAGCGAGGCACTGGCTCATGTCCGCACGCCGGACGGTCTGACACTCCAGCTGCCCATCAGGGCTGACCTCACCGCCGCCCAGCTCCTGGCGTCGGCCTGCAAGGTATCAAACGCACCCCAGACCACCCGAAAGCACCTCCGGATGTACCTCAAAACTGCATGGTGGCGGTTTTCTCTGCGTTAGGTTGACTTTAACCACTAGAAAGGATGAGATATTTGTGTTGACTTATGCATAGCGGTGAACAACATACGACATTCTGACCAAAACAGTTTCTCTGCTATAAACAACCAACGTTTTTAGATATGTACTTTGCCTGCCTCTTCAAATGCAATATAGCACTCGAGGCAAACAGGAATTGATTTATTGGACATCATTTGGGTGTTTCACTCATAGCACAGGGCCATTTGTGTTTCACAAGCTAATCCACTGCGGCGCCGCCGCAAGGGTGATCTATGCACGCGCACGGGGGCCACTCGTCTTGATTAAACAGCGAGCCCAGCCCCGCCCTGACACCCGCCTGCGTCCAACAAAAGGACTGCAACAAAAAAATCACACAAAGCCAACCATATGTCCTCATCCCCTGACCTCATCCTTTACTAATTGTATGCACACACACAAACGCATACACGCACGGACGCGCACACACGTCTGGCCACTTGAGCGTTATAAATGGCTTCTTGTTACCTGGCGTGGAATCAATGAGCAATTCGGCCGCTTCTGCAGAATTGGGTCCGGGCCGCAGCTGTCGGGGCTCGGTGCCGGTGTGTGACGTACGAATGTGTGTCTGTGTGTGTGTGTGGTACGCTCACCGTGGGGCCTGTTTTGTGCTCCAGGTGAAGCAGCTGGACGCGGGCCTGCACGGCCTGCGACTACACAGCCCTACAGGACGGGCGGAGGAGGGCCGGCTGCTGGCCCCTGACGAGCTCCTCCAGGACACTGTGAGCAGGGGGCCCTGACTTGTATTTCTAGGGGGTATTTTCTGCTTGGTTATTCAGCAGACACTTGCTGTGAATTCAGATGCATGTCCCAAAGGAGCTGGTAGGGGGTGAGGTACCTGGGCTAGGCTGAGGTATCGAACCCAGTAACTTTTGGCTGGGAGTCAGATACCCAGAAAAATGCACTTTCCTGCCACCCCCCTACCCCATGATCAACTGCCACACACACACACACACACACACACACACACACACACACACACACACACACACACACACACACACACACACACACACACACACACACACACACACACACACACACACACACACACACACACACACACACATTAGTCTCCTCATTACTGTGCTTCATTACACACCGTTTTCCCTCCCGTGCTCTATCTTCCGCTCGCCCCGGTGGCTGGCTGCCCCGTGCTCAGATCTGTCAACTCAGCTGTGCTCCTCCTGTCTCCTTGCAGATGTGCGATCATCTGGAGGTGGTCCCCTTGAACGTGTTCAATCTGCACATGAGGAGACCCAGCGGCACGGGAGACTTTGGTGAGCTGTCTACCGCACAGACCAAACCGAGGGAGTGGGGGCGTGATCTGTTTGAGTCTGTACCTGCAGCAGTCGTCCACCGGCTGACTGTCTGTGTCTGCTTCCTGGCCACCAGGTTTCGCCGTGACGGGCCACATCGACGCGCAGAAGAACAGCAGGATCTTCGTGAACGAGGTGCTCCCTGACGGACTGGCCATCGACAAAGGTACCGTCCGATAATGATATGCCTCCATGACCGGCTCTTTGATTTCAAGCAACTTGCCTTGCTAAAGTGTGGGTGTGTGTGTGTGTGTGTGTGTGTGTGTGTGTGTGTGTGTGTGTGTGTGTGTGTGTGTGTGTGTGTGTGTGTGTGTGTGTGTGTGTGTGTGTGTGTGTGTGTGTGTGTGTGTGTGGGGGTGTGTGGCCTGCTCATATTTGTATCTTTGAAAGGGGAGACTAATTGGAATGACTTTATACATAAGTGCTTAACAGGCCTTCCCTGGGCATGTGTGTGGATGTAGATATGAACGTAAGATGAGTTTATCCACACTGTGAAATAATTAGCAGAGCGCAAGCGATGGTCACCGTCCAACACACACACACACACACACACACACACACACACACACACACACACACACACACACACACACACACTCTAAATGTGTTTAAAGGGTGCTCGGTAGGGCAGATATGATTAGGAATGACCTTGATGCTGAATTGAGGAGCGAGTCTCCTCTTGATGATGTTGTGTATATATCATATCCGTGTGTGTGTCTCCAGGTCTGCGGCCGGGCGATGAGATCCTGGTGCTGAACGGTCGCTGCGTGTCGGGTCTGGACCTGGTGCTGATCCAGACGCTGTTCGCAGAGCAGCAGCTCAGCCTGAGCCTGAGACGGGACGTCCTGCCCACACAGCCCCCCGCCCCCCCTCACGACGCCTCCTCGCCCCCGCGGCCCAAACTGGAGGTGCCGACCCCGCACCAGCACCAACGGGCCAAGTCCATCTCAGGTCTGTTGTGGGGATTCATCTCGATTTGCCCTGCACACACACACACAAACACACACGCGCACCCGCCCGCGCACACGCCCGCGCACACGCCCCCGCATGCATGCATGCAGCATCACGGAAAACCTGTTCACTGTTTTAAAACAATGACCTCAAAAACATCTCTTTTCATTAGACGAGGAGGAACATCACGCGTCCTCTGCTTTTGGATCAGGTCAAGTGTGACTTCTTCACTTCCTCTTGAAGGATAGTCACACAAACAACCCCTTATTAGCGGTTAAAAACAGCCCAGTCGAGGTGACATGTCACAGCTCTCTGTGTCACCGCTGCCCCTCGAGGCAGCATCAGATGGAGGGGGATAGAGAGACGCCAGCTCTGACCGGACGTGGCTCATTAGCGGTGCCAATTTGCAGTCCAGTGTTGGCTCGTTTCGGGGCTGTATTTGCCGGTTTGAGGTAAATAGCAAGGTCACCGTCGTAGCTAGATGGAACAATGGAGGAAGAGCACCGCGATGGCGACGTGGTTGAGGAGCCTCTTTGCACCTTTCAAGCCTGGCCGCCGGTCGTTGACGTCAGCCGGCCCCGGTTCTGAAGGTAGGCCGGTGCTCTGGCAAGTACCTTCAAATAAAAAGCGTCTCTGCAGAATATAAACAAACATATTCATAGTCTGATGCCAGGCGTTTGTTCAGAGAGTCAGTAAACATGACCGATTTCACTTCACGTCGTTAAGCTTCAGCTAGTAGATTTCCTGCATCTGTTTCCTCCTTCCGCAACACATGACATGGAAACAGTCCGATAATTCACGCATTCATTGCACGTGTCAAAGACGTCATTTTGCACAGCGATACGTTTTGTTGGGAGAACTAAAGTTTAAAGAAATCAATGACGATAACCCTAAAGGCCGCCTGAAGTTTCCCCCTCTTCCTCTAGAGGGAGCACTATCCCATGCGGGCTCTTCAGCAGGCAAGAAGGCATAATCAGTTTACCCTGAAACAGAACACGTGCAAATAACTTTAAAACTCTGCTGCAATAAGAAATAAGAAACATAAGAAATTTTGAATGGGATAATTTATTTATATTTATATATATCTACAGTCTATATCTTTATATCGTTACATTTGTATATCTATATCTATATTTATATAATAACATAATAAAACATATTTATTTTCAATATCCTTTCTACCCATTGTCATTCAGCCGTATCCATAATTCTGTTCATGTAATAATGTTTCACATCTCAGTAATCATCTTTCATCATTGTTTCATTAGTGCTCCTTGTTTTTCATCATCACAAACCCATTTTCAAGCCAAACCTCCCATTCAGTTGTTCAATAACTGTGATGTAAATTATTATTTATATTTAAAATGAGAGTAGTTGGAATTGCAGAGAAGGCAAGATGAAAGAAATGATAATAAACACAGAAGAAGCGCAAATTTTTGAGTTGCTACTCTGTGAAGCCAATAAGAAACGCTGATTATTGACAGGTGGAGACATGCTGACACACGCAAACACACGGCAGGGTCTGGATTCATATGCAGAAACCTTAATTCACACCGCCTCTTAATTCAAACCGCCTCTCTCTCTATCTCTCTACCACAGATGTGCTGAGTGATGGTGGTGAATCCCTGGGCCTGGAAAACGGACACAGGCCTGTTCAACACAGCAAGGTAAGGTGTTAAGGTGTGTATGTGTGTGTGTGTGTGTGTGTGTGTGTGTGTGTGTGTGTGTGTGTGGTGTGTGTGTGTGGTGTGTGTGTGGGGAAATTATCACTAACTACTTGGACATCGAGAGAGAGAGGGGTCCTCGATACATCACTGTGGGTCCTCGATACATCACTGTGTGTGCGTGTGCGTGCGTGCAGTGCAGCTGGGAAAGCTGTCATGTGCAGGCCTCTTTCAAGCTGCCCCTTCCTGGTAGCAGGTTTAAACAAACACAGACAGACAGACAGACAGTCATGCATAAACACACACAATGTCAGGTAAACAATGAAAATATCAGGAAGAGTTTATTAACGTTGGATGTCACGCATGTTGTTTTCTTTGTGTAGCCTTTGAATTGTTTGTTGCGTGTGTCTGTTAGTTTGTGGCTAGTGTGATGTCGCCTCAGTAATATGATTGTCATTGCAAGTTGAATCGCAGACATGAGGAAGAAATGTAAATAAAATAGCCTTACGAATCATTAGCTTGACAAACACACTAGTACTGTGTTTACGGCCCACTCCTGCTATTCTGGTATGGACAGTCACGGCTCCACTGAGCTGGACCACGTCCTGAGTTGGTCCGAATCACATCTGATCCAATGGCCTAAATCTAACCCTGCAAAAAAACACTTCACTTTATCTACACTAAAGGCCTGCCGTCCACCTTTGTGAAAGCGTGTGCGTTTAGTGTTAAACGAGTATTCCCCCTCCTGAGCAGTAAATAACAACGGGATAGAAGTCCTTAAAGCCGGAGGCTCGTGTCCCGCTGGGTTCATGAGCCTCGGTGTTATGCTAATGAACAAAATGCGCATGCAGTGCTTGAGGATGCTACATGCTATTGTGTGTGTGTGTGTGTGTGTGTGTGTGTGTGTGTGTGTGTGTGTGTGTGTGTGTGTGTGTGTGTGTGTGTGTGTGTGTGTGTGTGTGTGTGTGTGTGTGTGTGTGTGTGTGTGTGTGTGTGGGCTGCCCATGTTGTCCGTCACAGAGTGTATTAAAGTCTGGAGGTGGAGCCGCTGAGTGTTTGACCCGAGGGTCGCCCGGCAGGTGAATTAAGAAGGAATAAAGGAGCTTTACCTCTCCATCCTCGCTTTCTCTCTCTTCGCCTATGTCTTTCTATCTCTCTCTATCTATCGGCTCGGCCTCTCCTCCTCCCTCCCCCTCTCTCCCTCCTTTTGTCTGTTCAGCTCTGTGACTCAGTCCCCCTGTGCTGTGATCTGCACTGCAGCAGCAGCGTGGCTACTGCTGCTCCTCTCCCAGCCTCTCGTCTTCTACTAGGCTGTGTGTGTGTGTGTGTGTGTGTGTGTGTGTGTGTGTGTGTGTGTGTGTGTGTGTGTGTGTGTGTGTGTGTGTGTGTGTGTGTGTGTGTGTGTGTGTGTGTGTGTGTGTGTGCGTGTGTGTGTATTATGTGTGTGAGCGTGCGTGCGTGTGCAAGGTTGGAAAAAGGTGGGGTGTGTGTGTGTGTCTGTGCGGGTGAAACATGGCAAACACACATGCCGTTTCTTCCATGTGTGTTTGCTGATGAGAGAGAATGCGATGAAAGGTTTATGTGCCAATCGCTCCCATCACAGCCTGTAAAAGCACACGCATCATGCGTAATAAAGATGATAAAGCAGTAATGGGAGACATGGGTGTCCTGATGTAGACTGCTGATGTCACCGTGGAGGGAGGTAATGTGGTTTATCGTTGGAAAGTGAAAAATTCTCCGCTGCTGCTACTGCTGTTGTTGTTGTTGTCGCCGAGCGTAAAGCATGGTGCGCTTTGGCTCGAGAAAGGTGCAGCGACCGCAGACACACAGCCAATGGAGACGGATGGGGACAGAATGGCTGGTTTCAAGGCTGTTCACACAACCGCCGCCATAGCCTACTGCTGATTAATTGGTCCGGCGCATTCCAATTTGTGCTTATTACCAGAGGTGTGTGTGTGAGTGTTTGTGTGGCGCCTGTGGTAGAGAGATGAAAGAGGGGGGTGGAGCTGCTTACTAAGCAGAGTTAACAGCAGCCGTCACCAGTGGTCTATTGAATGAGACTGTATGAGTGTGCGGGTTGGCTTAATAATACGCATGTTGGCTGTACCGCAGCATGCTAATAGATTAACACTGTGTTATAATACCATTACGGGCTCAAAGAATCGATTCTGAGAAGGAGACCACTGCATCTGCCTAATTCCTCGAGTCAATGTCACTTTACATTGATTGGAGGTGCTAATGCTGTTTTGGTCAAGTAATAGGGAGAATGTGTTATTTATTGTTCTCTGAACAATGATAATCCTGCTGTTGGAATTGTTCACTGGCCGAATAATCTCTCAGACTTCCCAAAGGGACAGACTAGATTACGGTTTGTTATTGTTTGGAGAAGAGGTTGGCAGATCAATGACACACACACATGCACACACGCGTGCGTCGCACACACAAGCACAATCACCTGGACACGCGTAAACACGCACAATCACCTGGACACACATAAACACACAAGCGAGTGTACACACACATACAAACAGACAATCACCTGAACACACATACGCACACAATCACACTAGACCACCTCAAGTAGACAGATTGCATACACGGGCGCTGGGGGAAATCTGTCTTGGTCCGATCCCATCACCTGCCCCCCCCCTCCAACGGAGTGCCTCTGATGTGCACGTGCACAGGCACACACTTGCAGTGTGCGTGCCCTGCACAGATGGCCCATATCAGCACACTACCCTGGTTGTAGCCATAGCTGAATGGTGTCCATGTGAGAATGTTAATGGTCCTTTGGAGCATTACTGTGCAGTTTTTAATTTGCTGTCATTATTAGAACTGGCTCAAAATGACATCAGTGGGATTCCTGAGGGTTAATGGTTAATTGATCTCATTATGCCCCTGATTGCAAACTATTCCGGTCTTTTTAGCTGAGTGATGGAAACGGTTTAAAGAGCATGACCGTGACCGAGACCTTCTTCCTCTGTCCCTGTCAAGAACAGAAGAAGGACACTGACTTGTTCGAGTTGCTGGTGATGTGTTTGTCCTGTCGCGTGTCTCAGAGATGGGTACAGGCTCGCATGATACCTGTACAATACACTTCAATGGGTCTTCTGAATAACGCACAGTGCCGCTCCAAAACCTTGGTGTCTGAGGTGTGTCTAACACTTCTGGGACAGTGTGACGACGGGACAAGTTAAAATATTCAGTAGGGTCTTTTTTTTCTTTCTTTTTTTTACAACTTCAAAAGATCCATCAAATGTCCCTCGACATTGTGATTGACTGTCTTCTTTAAACCTCTCTTACTACCTCAATGCCGGGTTTATGTCAGGGTGACGTCCCTGAAGTTATGGACTCCTGTGACGTAAAACTGTCAATCTCTCCCTCCAGTTCACACATGCACTCTATCCTACTGTGTGTGTGTGTGTGTGTGTGTGTGTGTGTGTGTGTGTGTGTGTGTGTGTGTGTGTGTGTGTGTGTGTGTGTGTGTGTGTGTGTGTGTGTGTGTGTGTGTGTGTGTGTGTGTGTGTGTGTGTTTGTTTCATGACTAAGCCAGTCAGTCGCCATATGGCCCTAAGCAGACTAATCATCTGAGCTTAATGCTGTTAATGCTAGCGCTAGCCGGCCCCTGACTCAGTCCGTCTGGCTGTAAACAAGAGGGCCGGTGTACACCAGAGCAGAGGGATAATGCGCGGCCCCCGGGGACGCCCAGACACGGCATGATCCAAACCAGCACGCCATGGTGCACAGGAAGCCGCCCGAAGCCCCCTCCAAAACCCGCTCTGACGCCACGGGTGTAACCCGTCCGGATCCGAGCGGTGGCCAAGAGCCTCCGGGACCTCGCGTGTGCCTCGGCGCTGTGACAGAGCTCTTTACGCGGGGCCGGTCCCCAGTGCGGGCCCCCCGCTCCCTGGTAGCCGTGCGCTGGTCAGGGCGGCCCCCCGAAGGCGGCGGCGGCGGTGAGGCGGCCGGGGAGGGGGGTCTCTTCTTGGACCGGGCGCCGCTGGCCCAACGCAGGCTGCTGAAGGACAAGCTAGCCGGCATGGTGCAGGACATGGCCGCCTGCCTGACCTGCGGGACGCACGCCGGGGCAGGGGACGACCACAGGGTAACTATGGGCTCCAGGAGGAGGCTCTCTGGTCGTCGGATGGTGTCGACCTGCTTTCATTCTGTAAGATTGGTGTTGGGTCGGGAGTCCGATGGTTGAGACGGCCGTGTCATTTGAATCCCTACTTTGCGATGCATCTTTAAATTTGTCACCCCATCGCTGTTCTTTTATAAAGGAGCTTTATATGCTGCGTTGTTTGTGGCTGCATACATTTTGTGGTGTAGTGGTCCACTGGTGACCTGTAGTTGGATGTAATGTCTGAGCTTGAGGGCAACCCTTAGAAAAGGGGTTTTGCACTGTTATACCGCGATCTTTAGATATTAGTCATTCGAGACAATCTAATCTAAATTCAACGATTTCACTGCATCGCTTAGCTCCGTCTCTGGCATATTTATCCAGCACCCTGATGAAGTAGTCGTTTTGGACGATTGCCAGTGGAATTCATGCAGCAGTGCAGCCGTTGAGTATGCAAATAAGTTTTCAGGGCCATCCGTCCCCTGTACCAACATCGGTGTACCGGCCCTGGTTCAGAGTAGGGGCGTGTTACAGGGGGATGGATGGATGGGGAGTTGATCAGCAACACGCTGTAACCGGCATACTTTATTTCAATCCGGGACGTGGGTCCTGGCAGCCAGCGCGTTATTAGGGTCGATTACAGTGTTTAATCTGAGCAGTGGCTGATTAGAACAGCTCTGCAGAGTCGCTTTAAAACGCTCCCCACACACAGTGTGGCGAGGATCCAATATAAGCAGGGGGGATGGGGGGGGCCATGAAATACCTTGTCCCCCCCTGCGTCAACTGATATAAGCTGGCTGCTTAATCACCCCTGCTTTTTGTTTTGGTTTCGTATTACATGGAATGTATTTTGTGTCTGCACGAGATACGAGGCACGAGGTTCATGGGTTGTACCGGTGTAATAATGCACCATTATCATGCATATCATTTTGTCTTTTCAGTTAGCTGCGGGCATTCTCTCCTGGCCACGTGTGTGTGTGTGCTAGAATAAAATGGCCTGCATATTCTTTAGCTCTTTGTAGTGGCAATGACACAGTGTGTCGGTGTGGGGGTGGTGGGGTCTCTGAATATCCCAGGGGGACTCTATATCACGTTTTTTTTTTTTATGCTGCTTCATTATTTACACACATATACTTCCAAGACTCTCTGGGGTAATATTTGTTTATGATGAATTATAAACCAGGCTTGGGGAGGGTGTGGCCGCCTCCCACACCTCTGGTCCCCTCACCCCCCTGCCCCATTTTTCTTTCATCCTCTCCTCCGTCCCTCCCAAAGTGTGTATGTGTGTGTGTGTGTGTGTGTGTGTGTGTGTGTGTGTGTGTGTGATTTATCGGCATGCCTCTGGGTTTATTGAGCTTGAGAAGAGGATGGCAGTGCCTGGCACCACGGTAGCCTAACTGGCCGAATGAATCACTCGCCTACCTCACAGGCCTCCTGCTGTCTCTGTCTCTATATCCCTCTCCCTCTCTCTCGCTGTCTGTCTCTCCCTCTCTCCTTGTCTGTCTGTCTCTCCCCTTCTCCCTGTCTTTCTTTCCTCTCTCCCTGTCTGTCTTGTTCTCTCTATCCCTGTCTGTCTCTCATTCTCCTTGTCTGTCTCTCTTTATTCTTCTCTCTAGCTTTTGCTCTCTCTTTTTCTTGCTCTCTTCCTCTCTTGTTCGCTTTCTCTCTCTTGTTCCCTCTTTCTCTCTGGTGCTCTCTGCCTTTCTGTTTCTCTCTCTGACACATCGAGGCTCTCTCCCGTGTGAAGGATGCGTGAAGCCATCCCCGCATGGATGTGCCTGTGCTTCATATCCCCCCCCCCCCCCCCCCCCCCGACGCTCTCCCTCTCCTCCTCACCTGCACTTTTCCTTCATTTCATTCTCCGCGTCGCTCTCCCTGTTTGTTTAGTTCGTGTCGGCTTTCATTGCGGTTGTACAGTGGGAGGCGACAAGGCTTCCACTTTGATTGGATCAGCGTTTTGTCTGGGAAACCGCCGGTGATACAGTGAGAGAACAGACAGAATTTGTCGTTTTTTTTCCGCCTCTTTTTATCATAAAGCTCCCCCCCTCCCCCGCGCCAGACGTGTGATTTATTGCGCTGCGGTTGGAAGCAGAGATGCTCAGAGGAAACAAAACCCAAACTGAATTCAAAACACTACAACGGATGCTGTGTGTTGTTATCGTCCTCACAGCGGCCCCTGTGAGAGTCTGTGTGATCTGGTAAATGGCTTCATTATGCAGGTGAGGGGAGGTAATATAAGGGACTGCTGTGACATGTTGTGAACGCGGCACATTAGCGCGGAGCACATAATAAGCCTGAAGAGAGAGAGAGAGAGAGAGAGAGAGAGAGAGAGAGAGAGAGAGAGAGAGAGAGAGAGAGAGAGAGAGAGAGAGAGAGAGAGAGAGAGAGAGAGAGAGGAGAGAGAGAGAGAGAGAGAGAGAGAGAGAGAGAGAGAGAGAGAGAGAGAGAGAGAGAGAGAGAGAGAGAGAGAGAGAGAGAGAGAGAGAGAGAGAGAGAGAGAGAGAGAGAGAGAGAGAGAGAGGGCCGGCCTCCTGCTGCAAGTTAGCAGTGCTGGCATCAACGCACCGCCTCTTAATTCGACTGTCTTGTCTTTGCCAAGGCCTCTCTCTCTCATTCTCTCACACACACACACACACATGGATGCACACAAACACGCACGCCTGACCACACGCTCCCCCAGGCAGTGTAGTCCAATCAGGGACCGCCAGAGTGTATCCACCTGCTGCTTACCTGCTAAACCAAGGCCTGGTAATCTGTATTTAATCAGACTAATGCTATGAAAGTGACTGCGGACTCGACTCCCTACCCGGCCTCCTTTTTAGACATTGGATCAGATGTGGCTGCAGGGCATTTAGACAGTCCAGGACGCCGAGGTTGATTTCACCTTCTGAGCCTGAAGGTACTTTGATCGACTCCCAATGTCTGTAGCCTCCCAGAGTCACCCTTGAGCCAAGCTTTCGAACCACAACCTGCATCTTAAAAATTCACTAACTTTAGATGAAGGCGTCTAATCACTTGTTAGTAAAAAAATAATAGCCTTTTTTTTTTTTGCTACAAAAAAAACACAAACAAACACCTCCCAATGCATAACAACAAGAGCCTTATTTCTCTCACTTCGGTTCCTGAACAAGGCCGGGGACGTGAATTCCTGTTTGGTCATCAACAGCGCATCGACGGATCTTCACTTTACCGCAGTCAGCCATTCCTGGCTGTTTATCTGGAGCGAGGATGGGAATGGTGGTGGTGGTGGTGGTGGTGGTCGTGGTGGTGGGTGGGGTGTAGGTGGGTGCTGGTGGTAGTGAGGGCGTTGCATAAACAAGCCAGAACAGTCCACATTGTGCTGCTGCTATTCAGCACGGCCTGCCCCTACAGACCCCTGTGTGTTGTGGAAACGTACAGCAGGGCAACGGGGACGGATGAGAGAGGGAGAGGAGAGGCAGCAGGAGATGCAAGACAGGGAAGAAAGAAGAAGAAGAAGAAGAAGAGGAGGATTAGGCGAGGGGAACATGGATGGACGGCTTGGGAGATAGACCAAAGGAGACGAGCCGAGAGTAGAGGAAAAGAGGAGGAGAGTATATATTGTCCCCAATCCCCCCCCCCCCCCCCATCACCTCTTTCTTTCTCTGCGAGTGATTATTGATTCCCAATCACCAGCCAACTACTGAATCTTCTCTTTGCTGAAGGTGCTGTGGGGGTGGCGTGGGTTTCTCTGACACTGCGCTCTAAAGGGAGGGGGAGGGGGGGCACAGTCCATGCTGGGCTCTGTGTGAGATACACCAGGTGTGTGTGTGTGTGTGTGTGTGTGAGAGAGAGAGCAGAGGGGAAGTAGGGGGAGGACCGGCCATCAGGATGTGGTCCTCAGTGTGAGTGACGACCGGAGAGTGGACGGAGGAAGTAAACTAGCCAGGGGTGTGTGAGTGTGTGTGTGTGTGTGTGTTTGGTGTCATGCCCGCGGGGAGGGCGATCAGGGTGCGCAGGAAGGGCTGCTCCTTGGCGCGAAGGACGCGGCGCCACGCCACGGCCGCCTGGAGGCTCCTCTACCGGCTGCTCTTCATGGTAACCCATGGCGACCGCCATACCCTCTCTCCACTTTTAAACCCCCGCCGCGGCTTTTTTTGGTGATGATCAAAGTGTGTGTGTGTGTGTGTGTGTGTGTGTGTGTGTGTGTGTGTGTGTGTGTGTGTGTGTGTGTGTGTGTGTGTGTGTGTGTGTGTGTGTGTGTGTGTGTGTGTGTGTGTGTGTGGACTCACACTACAGAGGATTGAGGTATAAGTGCGTTTTGAATGGCACTCCATCTTTCTGTTGTGAGTATTGCCACTTATGACAGGGACTATATTATTGGGACTATATTCCATGGGGAGTTTTTGGGTGGAAGGCGGTAAATGGAGTACAGTTATTCGTACAGGGAGATGGAGAGCAGTTATGCAGATGATAGCCACTGTTGGTAATGGGGGGTATTAAAAGTGTATTCTGTGCGCTTTAAGAGAAACTAGCTATGTTGTTGACCGGCCAGCTAGGTCGACTGTAGCTCGGCAGAAAATGTGCTGTGTTCACGCTAAACACCAAACTTTGTAATGCAACTTTCTTTTTTCACTTTATCTTCCTCTCAACCAGAAGTGTACAAAATGTTGTTCTTTAAATGTCACACCTGTTAAATACTATTTGCAAGGTAATGACATTTATCAGAGCGAGAAAGTGAGCGAGTGAGAGAGTTGAGCGTTATTGAATCTTGGTTCAAATCTCACACTGGTCTCTCCTTGGTACTGATCGTTTATACTTATACATACTCTTTAGTGACAAAGCGTATATAGTCGTTTTAATCACAGTGGGTGACTTGGGCTAAAAGCTAAATTATTGCAAAAAAACGACTTGGTGTGGATTATTCATCGCTATCTCTACACTCCTCTTTCCCAAACTCCCCCGCCACCCCCAGTCTCCCTCTGGGGCCAGGGCTCAGTCCCACCTCTCCTCGCTCCTCTCCTCAGCTCTCAATTGGCTATTTGGTCTGTCTTTCATCCTGCCTTGGTGGTGGTGTTGTTGTTGTGAGGCGATAGTGAATCCTGAGTCACGACACAGTGTCTGCCTGCCTGCCTCCATGCGTCTTTCTCTCTCTCTCTCTCTCTCTCTCGCTCTCGCTCTCTCATTCATTGTGCCTGTCTCTATGCTGACTGCTCACAGTCACGCTTCATTGCAGGTACCTGCTTTCAGGACCTGAATGGAAATGTCAGTGTGTGACCAGCAGTCTGCCTCTGGCGGGGGGCAGGGGATTTCAGTGAACGTACAGTGTTTGTATGCACCGTGTGCGGGTTTCCCAACGCATGCATTCCAGCACGTGTGTATTGTTTGTTTAGCCTGTCCTTCTGCTGAATATGTGGCTTTTGACAACATGACATGGTGACACGCACGCATGTGCACACACACACACACGCACGCGCACACAAGAGCGGGGGGGGGGGATTCACCATGCTGTGAATCTTTGCTTGTGAAACGTGTTTGTATATTCAAGGCTGCCCTCCACCTTCTCAACATCCATGTGAAGGAGCTGGCTGGCTCTATGATAAATCTGTCACCTCTATATCCTCTAACTCTCGCAGACTGTGTCCCGGTCAGGCTGCAGATGCAATCTAGAGGTGTGTGTGTGTGTGTGTGTGTGTGTGTGTGTGTGTGTGTGTGTGTGTGTGTGTGTGTGTGTGTGTGTGTGTGTGTGTGTGTGTGTGTGTGTGTGTGTGTGTGTGTGTGTGTGTGTGTGTGTGTGTGTGTGTGTGTGTGTTCCCAGCCAGAGAGTGCTGGGAGATGTTTGGTCTCCGTGTAATTATCGGGCCACATTCAGAGAGCCCCAGAGTACGAGCCGGGTGGTGGGCGCTAGATCGCTTGAAGGAGCCTGCCGAGGAGACACACACACTTATGGAAACAAAACACAATAACATCAGTGTATCAGTAGTCTGAAGGACGTAACGGCCACACTGTCATGGCTGTCTCATCGTTGGTTTGTTATTGTCGCTCTTATTATTATTGTCAGTGTGGGGTTGTGGGCAGCAGAGTCTCATAGGATCAGGGTGTACATACTGAGACAGACTAGATTAACATCAGCAGATTGGTGTGTGTGTGTGGATGTGCTAGTGTGGGAGTGAAGGGTATATTGATCTTTGCGTGAGTGTTTCTTCTCTTCTCTTTAGTGACAGGCCTCACTTTGGTTCTTGCTTATGCAGCATTTCCACACGCACGCACGCACGCACGCGCGCACACACACACAGTGTTTGAGGGAGCCGTCCGATACTGCTGACCCGCCGCCCCTGCGCGCTTGCAGTGCTCTCACTGTGCTGCTGCGTTGCCATGCCAACGCGGCGCTTCGGTCTGTCAGCCGACGCTACAGCCAGCGAGAGTGACTGGCCTCGGAGCGTAGCGGCCCCAATACATCATAGACAGACAGACAGACAGACAGCAGACCAAGGATGAGCCCACAGCCAAACACCTGATGTGTCTGACCCTCGTGTTGCTGCAGCCTGTTGAGGCTAATTCTGATTCATGTGTTTCCTTTATGTACAGGTTGTATTGCGGCTAGAATACTCTGAATGTTCACAATGAAGTCTTTGTCGATGTCATAAAACATTAATACCGGTATTATAGCCAATTAGGGCAAACTGCAACTATAAATCACAGCGGCACAGACGCTACAGCCGATATTATAACCTCGTCCACCACCGCACACAGACACCATTGTGCTGCTAGCCAAAGAGCTAATTTCCCAAACCCCAGCGGGCTAGTCCGCCGTTATGAATCGTGATTCCCTTCCCATAAAGACACCAGGCTGACCTTGTCCGGGGAGCAGCAGCCATATAGGAAGCGCAACGTGCGCAGGAGTACGGGGTATTTCAGACCCCAGTCTCTGGCGGTGGAGCGGGAACGCCAGCGCCGACCCCACTCGGAGTGGAGATATGTATTCAACGACCCCTAGCGTGGCAAATCCCCTGGAACTGATGGGACGTAAATCGGCATAACTGTCCGTCACGAATCCGTGAGAAATAATTAACCGCGCGGCTAATGCTGGCTCAACCTTCTAGGATATTCCTCCAACCCCCCCAACACCAGGAGACTTATGCATAAAGCTGGCTGTGATGCGGGTTAGCTTATAGCACGTCATGGGCACATCTACACAATGCTCCGGCGCCAACATCCCATTGTTTTGGAGCATTTTTCTTCTCCGTTATTGCTGCATGGATGCCGAATTACATACAGTATTGTTCTGTAGAGAACAGTGGCTGAATCTAAATTAGGTTCACCACTGGGGGAATGTGCTGAAGAGTGCAGTCTATTTAATCGTTTTTTCTCTCCCGAGCATCTGTCTGACAGTTTACTTGTGTAATTTTGATCTTTTAAGGACTTCTGTCGCATCAACTGACTGTAAAGTCACTGGACGCAACAATGCACGTCCCCTTATTGTAGCCTGCTCTGGAGGAGCGTGTGGGTGTGTGGGTGTGTGAGATCTCCAGGGGGGGGAGTGATCTCACCCCCCTGTGGGATGCAATGCTCATCGTCCTTACCCTACCCTCTCGCTCACCTCCTGTTTCAGAGCACTCTTTAGAGCATGCCGGAAAGTGCTGATTTAGTTTTAAGCTGCATAATCGTTCAAAAGACAATGTGTGGGCATCTGCCCTATGGCCCATCACCCGTTGTGTGATGGGTGATACATGAAACGATGGTGCATGAAAACATTCCAAATGACAGACTTCCAGACAACTCATCACTTGTTTTTTTTCTCTCTCTCTCTCTGGGCAGAGCGTGGACACGGTGTGCACCCTCTACCAGTCCTTCCAGGACGGACCTGTCTCGGGGGCCAAGGGCGCGGCTGCGGCGTCCAACCAGGGCTCCAGGTCGGGCCCCGGCGCAGAAGCCGCCCCCGCCGCGACGCTGCTCAGACCCTGCCAGAGGCACATGAGCCCCACGGAGAGACTGTGCAAGGTGATCCAGGAGCTGGTGGACACGGAGAAGTCCTACGTAAAGGTGAGCACTCGTCTTTTAGGGCTACGGCGGGACAGGTAGGGGTTTTAAGGCAAAGGGACCTTTAAGCCCTGAAACTCAAGACGACCCTCTCGGCGGTGTGCATCAAACGTGTTCAGGGGACTCTGGAGTCAAACAAAGTGCTGAATCGTTGATGTGCCCTGCAGGCATGCTAGTGCTTTTGGAATGCCATAAAGCGCTGCCCTGAGATCCTTTTTTAGTGGTTTTGCTTCAGCAATAAAGCCGCCGTTCAGCGGTGTAAACATCCAAAGACAGCGGAGCACCCACCGACCGTCAGAGCTTCATAAACCAATAGCGGCGGCTGAGTGACGAGGCCGGAGCGAGGCAACGAGACGGAGGGCGATCGAGGCTGCTAAAGAGTGGGAGAGCGAGGGTGAAACTCACCATGAATAGAGGGCGGCGGGGTGACTGCTTCTCGCTGGCCGCCTCAAAGAGACTGACACGGCGCTCGCCGAGCCCCGTTAGGCGATCCACCCCTCCTTCCTCACCGATTTAAGGGGGTTGCCGTGGCGACCCCTGCTCTTTCCCTCTCCTCCTGCCCTGGCGTCCCACGTCCCAAAGAGCTGCTCTCCACTCTAGCCCTCTCAACACCTTTCAGAGCCTTCTGATTACCCCCAGGCGGGCATCCTCCAGCTTTTTCTTTCCTTCCTCTTTTGTTCCTCTCCCACGCATGCTGCTCCTCCACATACACACACACACACACACACACACCAACCCCCCCCCCACCCTCCCTTCTTATTCTCTTTGTTAACATCTCACTATTCTCCAGTTCATCATTTTCCACTCCCGCCCGCGCCTCCATCACCATAACTACTTCTAGGCCAACGGGAAAAAAAGGGCACTTCCCAGAATGCCTTGCTACGGCTCTTTCTACTGCTACTTGGGGGGGGGGGGGTTAACAATTAGGACGTGCCACAGCACCTGGGACGGGGAGGGTTTGGGTGGGTGGGTGAGTGGGTGGGGGCGGGTGCCATAAATCAACCTAATGAGTGAATATGCCGTTGGCGAGGCAGTGCTGCGGCAGTAATGGAAGGAAGGGAAGAACGTGACTGAATGGAAGGCCGGTAGCTGGGAGACGGAATGGGAGGGAGAGGTAGGGGAGAAGATGGGCAGAGAGAGAGAGAGACAGAGAGATGGGAGGAGGGGATATGAAAGGTTGGTGGAGAGGGGGGTAAATGAAAGGTGGAGCCGCAGAAAGATCACAGGGGAGTTTAAAAGGCTTGGAGCTGAGAAGGACGATGTTGTCTGGCATCGGTGTTTGACTTCTCATCACTGACCTTCTTTTGGTGTCTGTATCTGTCTTTCTGTCTGTCTTTAGGACCTGGCTTGCCTGTTTGACATCTACCTGAAGCCCCTGCAGGATGAAACCTTCCTCACACTGGATGAGGTATGTGTATACGTACGTGTGTGTGTGTGAGTGTGTTTGTGTGAGTGTGTGTGTGTTACGGTATCTGTGTCAGGTGGGGGGTTAGAGTCTTGAGGGGGGTTGATGATGTGGGATTCATAGTGTGCGTTACCCGAGGAGTAGGAAGGGAGGTACGAGGGGGTGGTGATGAGATTGACCTGGCCCGGGCCACCATATCTACCTCATTAGTACTGCTGCCCCCCCCCCCCCCCCCCCCCCCATGCTGACCGGCAGCCTCCCAGAGGAATGAGCCAATAAGACGCCTCGCTCCAGGACACCGTTAACCGCTGTGGATTTCACTGTGATTGTGATTTAACACGACCCGTTCCCCTACATTGATCGACACTTCGTTTCCCAGGATTAACACACAGAAAAACTGGCCTATTTCATTGGGTTTATAACGAGACTCTGGCCATATACGGTGCTTCTGAAATACCAACGACCTTGGCGGAGGTCATTGGTATTTCCTCCCCCTGCCCTTCGCCCTTCCTCCTCCCCCTCCCCCTCCTCCTGCCCCTCCCCCTCCTCCTCTCTCTCCCTCGGGCGTGCGACGGTGCGGCGAGCACGACCTCAAACACAGGACGTCCCTCCTGCCAGCGCCAGCGAGTCGATTGTATGCTGAGCACTCGGGCAAATTAAAAGACCATTATGGGACACAAAGACATGTACAGCCCACAAAGTGGACAAGGACAGGGCGGCCGCAAATGGATTTTAATGATAGGTGTGTGCGTGTGCGTGTTCGCGTTCACGTGCGTGTGCGCGTGTGTGTGTCTGGCGATTGCTGCCTTATTCCCCCGAATGCATTTATCAGCAGGCGAGCCTTCAGAGTGAATATTTCTAACTCTGGCTGTTATGAATCACTCTCCCTCATGAGACCCCAAGCCTGCTGCTCCATCACATTGTACTCAGTCTCCTTCTAGACGACCCATATTTCTCCTCAGCCGTCACTTCTGTCTTAAACCTCTCACCCCCCCCCCCCCCGTCCGCCCCCCTAACCACACACACACACACACACACACCCTTTTAACACCCAGCTCTGAACCCTGTGGTCTGGCAGATGGAGAGCCTGTTTGGCAGCCTTCCCGAGATGCTGGACTTCCAGAGGGTCTTCCTGCAGACCCTCGAGGAGAAGATCGCCTCCTCGCCCGACTTCAGTACCCTGGAGACCCCCGCTCAGTTCAAGGTGAGCTCAGGCCGAACACACACACACACACACACACACACACACACACACACACACACACACACACACACACACACACACACACACACACACACACACACACACACACCATATTGTCTAAACATCAAGATGTATATCAGCACACCCGTCACCATCACATCCATGTATCGTCACCCGAAAAACAAAGACACCGACGGAGGCATTATTCTGCAGCCGTTGGTTTATTGGGCATTACTCTGACCCACCGCAATCTATTGCATTCATTAATCATCCACACCCCGCGTCGGCACAAACAAAACAACATTACAGGAGCAGGCTGAGAACGCCCGCACCTTAGCAGCAGACCACACACAAACACACAAAGACACAAACACGGTGGTGGCAGTTCCATGGTTGAGATATCTTTCTAGGCAGCGGCGGCGTCCTCTTTTGAAGTCATGAAAGGCATTCATAATTGAAGAAGCATGACAGGGTCATGTTATTGTGATTGATACTCCTGGCACGAAGGAGATGTGGGCTCTATTGATCAGGGGAAAGGCTGCATCCATCGCACCGCTGGTGGAAGCCTGTGAACTCTGAGGCAGAGGGAGAGAGAGGGGATAGAAAGAGGTGAGGGCAGGGAAGGGGAAGAGAGAGGGAGAGATGGGATAGAAGGAGAGAGAGGGCGAGCGAGAGGGGTAGAGGGAGATGTAGAGAAAACAAGAGTGAGATCAAGAGAGGGGGGGATAAAAAGGACAGGGGGAAGGGGGAGGGTGTCTCCACAGGGAGAGACCCGAGTGGCCGAGTCACGATTTCACATGTTTGCGCTCTCTCCATCGCTCCAAGCACAGCCACAACCTCCTGCCCCTTCCCCGCCGCCTCTGTCCTGGCGTGATTGTTGATACTCATCTCTCCACTCTCCCCTTGTTTACCAGAGGCTGCTGTTCTCCCTGGGCGCCTCCTTCCTCTACTACGCCGACCACTTCAAGCTCTACAGCGGCTTCTGTGCCAACCACATCAAGGTCCAGAAGGTTCTTGAAAGAGGTATGTATCTATACACACATTTCATCCATTAGAACCCAGTGAGGGATGCGCATGCACGGTGAAGTCACGTCCAAACTTTTCCCGCCCCCGAGTTGGACAAATGTGGTGCCCTTGCGGCTGCGTTGCATCACAGGTGGTTCGCTAGAGCTGGATGCTGTGCCCCCAGGCTCAGTCCCCAGCTCTATAGGGGAGAATGTCCATTATGCAAACGAGCAAATGACCCCCGAGTACAGTTTATGGAGAGGCAAGTACAACGGGGCTATTTATGTTGGAGTGAAACTAAAAATGAGTTCCACATTTGCGAGGCAGACATACTTACTTTTCTATGACCTGGGAACACATCAAGTGATTTGAGTTTATAGAGGGGGAGTGGACATGCCTTGCATGCACCCCGTCAATGTTTATTGAACATCTGTTCTGCTATGCCCACCCCCACAAATGTATATTAATTTGCTATGCACCCAAAAAATTATGAAATAAATAAGTGATATATGTATTGAAATAGTGATATTCGTATGGTATGTCCAGGCTAACATTGTTCAGTTCATTCTTGTAGGTGCTAGATCTATCTGTTATTTGACTCACAAAAAACAGTCTCTGAAAGGAGAAACATGCCTTTGATGGTGCTCCATGTAGCGCCATCTACCTCTCTATCTTTAGATAGCCATCAGTGGTGGACCTAGTTTATCTCTGCTTGTTACGACGTTGAAAAGGCCTTCCATTATCCAGCCTACTCTGGTGTCTGTTTAGCAGAAAATGGAGACTGCAACTGGCTGGAGATCCTCCTGTTGGCTGGTTTCAAATAAGCTCAAGGCCAAAAATAACAAAACTATTGTAAAAATGAAAAAAATTATAGGACTTTTTCTAACAAACACAGATGCCTTGCATAAAAATGTGTTCACACGTTACTTGTGTTTGGGAATACTGCCAGACAGAGGAAGGATAGGGAGACTGGTTTTCCCTGGAGGAAATGCTCTCATGTGCTTTGGGAAAATGATTATGGGGGAAGGGTGGTGGGATGGTCCCAGAGAGGGATGGAGGTGTCAGACGATTGGGTTGGGGGGATATTCATCTCAAGGGTTTATCAAATATTTTGGTAATCTGCCAATTTGGTCAACATGGTCGTCGTTGTCCCCCCACCCCCCCTCTATTCTGACCAACATGATTTATCTTTGTCAGACATCATAGAAACCGTATTTAATTAAAATCCCCTTCAAGCCTAATTTATTTCCATCCCTTCTCCTCAGCTTATTCCCAAAACGCAAATCAGGGTTTTGAATAATTGAATGTTGTGCTGTCAACGATAAGCAAGTTTGATGGAGCACATTAGATAGATGCTGTTGGATAAATCGCTTGCTCGCGAATATTTGCAGTTGAATTCAGAGTGCTGAATATGAAAGTGTAGCATGAGATGGGCATTGCCATATTGTGTTAGAAGGATGGTCAATCTTTGCCATTAGATCGCTTGAAACTGTGAACTTGAAAACATTGTTGTGATACTAATAGTAGAAGAGATAAGCGAAGGGTATAGCAAAATAATACAAAGCTGGGATTGATATAGAATTCTGTTGTCTCTGTGGAGCATTTTGGCAAAGCAAAATAACAAAACATCAGCGGGATAACATGACAAGCGGGGCACTTACAACATTGCATTGTTCGCGAGTCGCCACACACAAAATTAGCCCTAGTTTCTTTGGAACCCAAACATTTACACAAAACTGGACCAAAGCCACAGAACTACGCCAGTGCAGTCTCTGCTACAAGGCAGCAAGCCCAGGAACATAATACGTCCTGCTAATTGCAAGGTGGGGCTAAAAACAGACCTGGGTAACAGAGTACACACACTCACTCGCGCGATCCTCTGAGTGGGTATATGCTTAGCGCAGCAGGACCCCAAAGCAGCAGCAGCAGCGAACTCTGCAGCCCCATCCAAAACCAGCTGAGCCAAGGACAGGGGGGAAGAAAGCGTGGGCGTTTGACTAAGCCCTTCGAGTAATTATACTCTAAGCCCATCATCGCACCAGTCCGTCCCTCTCCCCTCCCTCCCCCCTCCCTCCACTGGCTCGCATCTGCTCTGACGCGCTGCCGTTTCGGGGTTCGCCCGACTTTTCTGTTTACTTGTCGACTTGTTAATTGCCTGCCAATTACTCACAGAGGTGTCAATGCGGCTGCCTGTCTGTTGCGCTGAGTGCTATAATTAATACTTTAATGGGCCCCCCCCTCCAATCCCCTCCCCGACTGTGCGCCGGAAAACGGGAGGGAACGGCTGCGTCGCTTCGGAGAAAACCTCTCTCGCCACCTCTCTCTCTCTATCTCTCTCTCTCCAAAGTATTCACGACTGTCTTGTGTGAGAGCTGCATCATCTAGCATTTAATCAGTCTGGTGCTTGACCTTTTCTTAAAGCCGGGAGCCCTGGCTGTCGCCCACCCGTCCCAGGGCTGCAGCCTGTGTCGGTGTAACACCACCGATTCTGGCACTGCCTTAACATGTTGACACGCACAGTCTGGCAGAAACGCGGTGCTCCCCTTTGGCACCATGAAAACGGATGACAACCGTCTCGACACAATTGGGATTCCAAGATAGTGGCAAGTGGTTGGGTGGTATTTTTGGGTGGTGGCGTGGCCCTGTAAAATACAACAACAACCTCGCCCAGAGCAAGCCTGTGTCTCTTTGCTGTATGCCGTTTCTTAGCCTGGGTGCTGCAGTGATCATGCTTGGCTGAAGTGCTCGTAGCTTCCATTGGATTGACCAAACCATACATATATGAACATCAAAGCTCGTCGGCTGGGAATGTGATTGAACAAATACAAATGATGGCTCAAGCCAACAATGATGTGCAATTTCATGAATCTGATCGTCCTTTGTCTGTTTTTTCTTTTTTCCTCTTCAGTGAAGACGGACCGGGCCTTCAAAGAGTTCCTGGATGCCAGGAACCCCACCAAGCAGCATTCTTCCACCCTGGAGTCGTACCTGATCAAGCCCGTCCAGAGGGTCCTCAAGTACCCGCTGCTGCTCCGGGAGCTGGTCTCACTCACAGACGTTGAGAGTGAGGAGCACTACCACCTCAACGGTAGGCCACACGCCCACACGCCCGCGCACACGCACACAACAGAGATAAAGCTGCTGCTTTACACAGTTTCAAAGTGACCTTCCTCTTCTGATCTCCGTGGGACACAATGAGGTCCTGGCTCGGATTCACAGAATCAGATTTGGCCAGCATGACCTTCAGATCTAGAAAACCAGATTAGACGCCGGCCAAGTTGTCATCGTCATTCGTTCCTCTGATTCAGTCCAGCAACAATGTAAACCCTTGGGGGAAGGGAGACATGGAAGAATGTGTGCATGTGTATTTATACACCCTGTTTTTAGTACACCGAAGGGAACTTACCCCCGTGCTCTCTCTCTGCTCACCTCCACACACACAGAGGCCCTGAAGGCCATGGAGAAGGTGGCCAGCCACATCAACGACATGCAGAAGCTCTACGAAGACTACGGCGCCGTCTTCGACCAGCTGGTCGCTGAGCAGACGGGCCACAACAAAGAGGTAGAGGGAGCATGACCATCATGGAAGAAAATAAAAGGGGAGAGAGAGAGCCTCCCTTAAGTGGATGGGAAGGGCACTTTAATATATAGGAGGACTCTTAACTCGCCAACCTTGATCCGCACGTACTTAAATGAAATCAGTAATGGTGGAACGTCAGCCTTTTACTTAAGTGATTAAGATTGGAGGAGGAGGAGGGGGGGGGGGGGGGGATGCCGAGACGGGAGTAAACACTTTATGCTTTGTCACAGTGCGCATGTTGTGTGACAGATTTACAGTTTAGCTTTAGTGAATGCGCGGCACATTAAGTGGCCATCAGCCCTGTCTGAGTCACGGGGAAACTACCAAGCGCGCCCGTGGCACATCTTCAGATTCTGTTTTCACGCTATTTACTTACTGGCCCGGGCACCATTTCGCCCCAGGGTGCCAAGCCATCCAGAAGCTGATGGAGTATTCCGCCGTCGGCCACCGGCTGCATTAATATTCCAAGCGTCGGCTAAATTGCGTTTGGAATTCGACATAATATCAGCATTCGCAGCACTCAGCCCGGCTCGGGCTTAAGGCCACCGGATAGAAGTCTGACTCTGAAAATCAGCATGCGAGTGGCGTGATCGACATAAGCGCGTCGTATCTGAGGAGCTCCGTTCGCAGACGCGCGAGCACTTCATATGTATCTCACAGCCCCTAAAGTCTGCCTCTCTGCCCCCCCCCCCCCCCCCCCCGGCGGCGGCTTCTGTCTCCTGCTCCCAGGTCACGGAGATCTCCATGGGAGAGTTTCTCATGCATTCCCCGGCGGTCTGGCTGAACCCTCACCCCTCCCTGGGACGCATGAGAAAGGACCCAGAGATGACCGTGTTTGGTGAGTCACCGCTCTGCAGTCCTTGTTGTTCTCTTCCAAAGGGGGAAGAAAATGAAAAGAAGTATATGGGTTTTTGTATTCCACACGCATTGTTGGTTTAAGAACGATGCAGAATTCAAGTCATTAATGTGATCTGTTTGGGGGAGTGCCCATGCAAGTCATTACAGTGAGATCAATGGGCCGATATGCTCTTTTTATGGAAAAGTTGCAGCACAGACGCTATGAATCTTTGAGCTTTGGAATCTGAACTGCGTCTCGGGAGAGAGGGCACCAGTGGGTCCGTACCGAGGAGGGTTCAAAGTCCAACGATGTCTGCGTGTTTTCTCTCATCAGTGTTCAAGAAGGCGGTGATACTGGTCTACAGGGAGCACTACAAGCTAAAGAAGAAAATGGTAAGAATGTTTTCCTCAACTTGTACCCTTTCTACTTCATTTGCCCGACGCTGCCGGTTTCCAGTACACATCCCCTTACCTTTTGTGTGTGACCCAAACAGACCACCTCGCGTTCCTCGACCTCCCAGGGTGACACGGACCCCTTCAAGTTCCGCTGGCTCATCCCGCTGTCGGCCCTGCAGGTCCGCCTGGGGAACACTGCAGGTAAACACGGGGCCCCCACCGCCCACTGACCTCGCCTGGGTTAACCAGAGGCCGTGAGTGGTTAAACATTCACCCAGTGGCGCTCTCACAAGGTTCCCCACTAGGCAGTTCCTCGCCCACTGGAACCAATCCTTTCACAAATCTTTGTCTCTACAAAGGCTAATCATACTCCTCTGCACTCCCCATGAATAGAACAAAACAATAAATGTCAATGCTAGCTCCTCCAAAAAAGAAAAAGTCTGGTACAAAGTACACCCATTAAGTCTTTGTTCTACACTGGAGCCGCTCAGCCAGCCATTTACTACTTCATCCCCATGCCTCGCTCCCAGTCCGTCTTCCCTGCTCTCTGTAATTTTCCAAACAGTAAATGCATTAGTCTCTCTGTCTGATTGCAAGCCTTTGTCTTCCGGGCCGTTCCTCTGACCCTCTCAGGCGCGGGCACCGAGACCAGCTGCATCTGGGAGCTGATCCACACCCGGTCCGAGGTGGAGGGGAGGCCAGAGACCATCTTCCAGCTATGCAGCAGGTCAGTTCGGGATCAGTACACATTGGGTTGCGTGTTCTTCATTTCCACAACAGCGGCTGCTTGAGTTTAAGCCTGAATAGAATGGTGGTGGTAATGCCCTGAGCCCCAGGGTGATTCACACACGGTTAGCACAATAATTGGCCGTATACAGACTTGGCCTCAATTCTGGTTAATCTGCATCTTGAGAAATATCTCACATTCTGCAGGGGATTCTGAAAGAAAATCAAAGCAGATTATGTGCGTCATTGCAAACATAGCGGGTATCAACTCACATGAAATTAGTCCAGTTTGCCTAACCTCTCCCTGCGCCCGGTCCCTGCAGCGTGCCGGAGTACAAGGCCAACGTGGTGAAGGTGATGCGCTCCATCCTGAGGGAGAACGTGAGGAGGGGCACCAAGGGCGACGCGGCGCCCGACCGAGGCTGCAGAGAGCGCCTGGCGCCGCTACGAGGCACCCTGCCATCCTCCGCCCGCATAGGTGAGGCTGACCGGCCGCCGCCCACCACGCCCGTCAGCGCTGGAGGACGGTCCGCAATGTGACCGCTTCATATTTATTCATGGGAAGG
>NC_079416.1:9484643-9487143 GCF_026213295.1 Gadus chalcogrammus | reverse complement strand
TGCATTTGACTATTCCAGGGTCGTTTTGTACAGGCTTTCAATTGACCATGTTGACTAGTTTGTGGGACGTTTTTTTTTTTTTTTTACACTTGCTTACAATCCAACGGTTGTGACCACTTATGCAACTGGGCTGTGAACCTTGCAATTCTAGTTCCATATTTGTACACGCAAGCTTGTCCATTTCTATCGCCATCACTAACACTAGCTTCAGCATTTCCTTGTAGGCCATTAGCTGACTTGTGTATTGGAGCGTTGATTTGGGTATTTTAGATGCTTGAAAACCTAAAATAAAGCAAAATGCGTGTCTGGTGTGCAAGAGCCAATTTGTTGGCTTGCAGTAGTCGAGGAGTTGCCGTAGGTCATAAGCCATCTGGAGGTTGTGGCAATGGAGGCTTGTGGTAGCCATCCAAGAAAGGTTAATTCTTCTGAAGCATGATTAATAGTTTAGTAAATTGAATCTATTCATATAGAACTATAAAATCCAAGACTGCAGCCAGTAACTTGGATCGCAATATGTGGAAAGTATTAGTCTTCATTTGTAACAACAGAATAATTAACATGACTAACTGGGTTTCTTCCATTTTCTAACTAGGGGGACTTGACTGGTGAGTCTACTGGATTAATCAGTAGCGGTACTTTGCCCAACAGATTTGATGGCATGACTACAGGGTGACAAAGACAATTATTCCCTGCCTATCAAATGAGACTTCTAAAACATATCTGCTAGAACAGTTCCTATACTTTTTGTATAATTTGGTCATGCTGCAAATTTACTTTTTGTAGTTGCTCCATATTTAGTTCTTTGACAGCCTCACCTGCTAGAAAAGTCTATTCAAATCGGCTAAATATAATGAACTAAATGAATAGCCATGAAATGTTGTCACTCATACTAATGGCAAATACCCTCTTTCAGTTGGTGGTTCAACACTGATGTCTCTCTAGGCTTGAGGGAGAGCTCACAAGTCAATTACACGAATGTCCTGGAGCAATTGGGAATACACTTTTATTTAGTCTACCTGACCAGGGACATCTTTGAACTATAGGTCACCTAACCCAAACTTTTCACTCTTGTTAGGTTGTCCTTTTCTCTTGTTTTAACCCGAAAGGGCTGAAATATCAACATTTCAGGTATTCTGTTTGGATAATGTGCAAAACTTGTGGCTTCACTAATAAAAAAAATGAACAAATGTATTTTTCTTAATGTGGTTAAACTATTTAAAGATTTGTATGCAAAATATTTCTGCTCAATTTGTGGTCAATGAAACTCTGACATTTTTTAATTTGATAAAACACAACTATGGGTTAAAGGTATTTGCTTTGGGCATCTTTTGATATTTTTTTAATCTAGCTCCATTGCCGTTAGAAATGGTGTCTCCCAGTACTGCAAAGTGCTTCCACAAGTTTAAAAAATAATGGGCAGAAAAGGAACTGCCAACTAAATCTACTTGGAAGCTCTTGGCTGCTGGTTCCCAACACAGCTTCACTGTTAGCCTGTGACCTTGCGTTTAACTTTTCGACTTTTGGTGACTTTCACAAAAGAGAAATTAACTGGTTAATACAGTAAACAAGACATTTAATGGTACCATTTTGAACTGTTTGTGGATATTGCATTAATTCCATATGCTTAACTTTTCAATAATGCATATCAACGAAACAATGGAATAAATGGTTCAAGCAATTTGTGGGACTTGGCTGCTTTTACATTATTACTCATTTTGGGGGTTATTTCAGTCTCTCCAACCTGCAGGTCGTGCGAAGAATCATGTGAATGGGAATATTCTATAAATGTCTTGATATCATCTTTCGTCTCAACACTTCTGCGGCAGCCGCTGTTGAAGCGTATGAGTCCTTTGAGACCCCCTTTGATAAAAGGGGTTCTCAAATGTTGACCCTCAGTCACCTATTGCATCACTTCCTTTAGGGCTTCGGCCTCCTAATTGATCATTATAGTATAATTGAATGCCCTTTCATATATATGATACCGCGACCACTGGGACGTGGCAACAATTCTCCAAATCCATATGGGGGGGATGCTTGTGGACAGTAGGGGTGTATACTCGACATAAATAGGAAGCAAACTCATCTCACAAATGAGTAATGACATCTCACAAATATTTATTCAATAAATTGTTTCAATTTATAAAAATCCAATGGCAAAACCCGTTGGCTTTTTGTCGAGGGAATCCAGGGCGACGCTCACATCCGGGTTGGCCAACATACGTCATCCCTCCACCACTCTACTGTAAAAACACATGTTCAAGTTGAATGAGAATAATAATAATAATTCTGCCATAGTATTTATTTAAGGGGGGGGGGGGGATACAAGTCTTTTGGCCATTTGTAGTGTTGATCAGCAGAGAAATAATTTGTCCACAAAGACGGTGACGTCGCTTAGCAACGGTTGACGCTGGGGTAGACAAGTCACCGGACTACTACCCATGCAAGTGAACGGAGCGTTCCACGGCATTGAGAAGACCCGTGTAATAAAGGCCTATAATAT